>NC_052315.1:35871596-36114096 GCF_016432855.1 Salvelinus namaycush
CAGGACCATAGCTTGCTGGTTTTCACTGTACACTGCAAACACACCTGCAACCCCAGTACATGTGACTATAAACACTCTGAATCTGAATGGAGATGAGCCTGCAGGTGTCAATTGTTTCCCACAACTAATCCATTCCGGCAGGGTGTAGAGCACATCTCTCTCTATCTACCCCCCCCCCCCCCTCTCCCTTTCTCTCTCCCCACTGTTCCGAGAGTGACTTTACAGTTGACGTTGGCAAGACAAGTGGCTTCTCTCTTCTTCTTTTTCACCCAGTTCAATTCAATTCAAAGTTAAATTCAAATTGATGGGCATCTATACACTTAAACATACGTTGCTGATTGCAACAAGCTTATGAACTGTATGTTCATGAATGTTACACCTTTGCAGGCAGCAGTGGCGAGCTGCAGTTTTATGCAGCAGGTGACTGACTGTTCGTTAATGATGATGAGCATCTGACATCTGAGATGAATGCTGTGGCTGTTGCTGCACTCTGGTGGTGAGAATAGGAATTACAGCCTTTGAAAGAACAGCGCCAGTTAGTCTGCGTTTGTTCCTATGATTATGTAACTAGTCCAAGTAATCTTGCAAATTACATTTCATGTCTCTGCCAGTTAGCTCTATATTTGTGATTGATTTATATTCCAACTATGCATTTCAGATATACAATATTTTGATATTTGTGAGGTAGTCCCAGAAAACAAAGGAGTTGATTCATGCAATAGCAACAACATTTTCATGTTGAAACATCTCACCACTTCTTTAATGATCTGTATCTAAATACAAACATGACTGAAACTGTCCTATGTACATTTCAGAGCGGGTTAAGAGCGTGGGGCCAGTAACTGAAATGTTGCTGGTTTGAATCCCTGAGCCGGCAAGTTGGAAAAATATGTCGTTCTGCCCTTGAGCAAGGTAGTTAACCCCCAACAACTGTTCCCTGGGTCCAACACCTATGCCTATAGGATCATTAAGTGTGTCAGTGTAGGGGTTAGGGGTCTATTTGGGATTAGGTGTGACTGTCCTGGCCCCCTCTCTGTGTCCCTCCCTAGGAGAAGCAGGAGGAGTTGGAGGAGCTGAACAAAGAGTTGAGGCAGTGTAACCTGCAGCAGTTCATCCAGCAGGCGGGAGTCCTGCCGACACACACACACTCACGCACAGATCTCAGCGACCAGCTAGAACTAGCTCACCTGCTACAGGAAGGATATAGGAATGGAGGTACAGATACACACACACACACACACACACACACACACACACACACACACACACACACACACACACACACTCACACTCACACTCACACTCACACTCACACACACACAGATGATTGCTCACCTTAAACCTCCATCTTTCTCTCCACCAGGCCTGGGCCTGCTCCCCTCAGAGTCGCCTCCCCGCCCCACAGCCAAGCAGTTCCTGGGACACCCCCGCAACCTGCAGAACCCGCTGGTGTCCAGCCTCAACCCTGAGGGTGTGTATGTGTGACACTCTACCTGCCGCTACCCCGCCCTGTCTCACTCCGCCCTGCCCCCCTGCCTCGGCTTGATTTTTTGGGCCATGCCTGGCGGCCACACCCCTCTTTTCTGTTACTAAGGGTGGAGGTCCCCGCATGGAGCCCCCAACCCCCTCCCTGCCCCTGAAGGTTTCCCTTAACGACCTTCTTCTGTCCTCTGATTGCCCCTTTACGCCTCTAATGCTATCTGATTTCCTGATCATTCTGGTTATGTTATATTGGTCTGTCTACAATCATGGCATTCAACTCTGCTTTGCTAACATCTTACTCAGTTGCACATCTCCCCTCCCTCTTCTCTTTCTGTTTCGTCCCAACTGCTCTCTTTCCCTTACTTCTGTCTCTCTCTCTCGATCACCACTCTCTCTAGCTGTTTCCGTCAGGCTCTCTCTCTGTTTGTGTGTGTGTGTGTGTGTGTGTGTGTGTGTGTGTGTGTGTGTGTGTGTGTGTGTGTGTGTGTGTGTGTGTGTGTGTGTGTGTGTGTGCGTGCGTGCGTGTGTGTGTCTGTGTGTGTGTGTTGTGCATGTTGTGGACTACCAGTAGCTCTGCCTCCTGCTGCTCCCTCCACTCCAGCTGTGCTGTAACATCCAGACGGGTGGTGCAGCTGTGAGTGCTTCATGATTCCCCACAGTATGTCGCTGTGTCCCCTGCCCCAGTCAGTCCAGCGATGCAGGGTGTCTCTCCACCCTCAGAACAACAGGCCTATTCTCTACAGACAGCTGTGTTTAAACACAACCACACTGTTACCCTGTCACCACTCTATTTCTGTATAAAAGAGTGAGCCTCATTTAAATAAATAAAAATACACATTTTTGCTGCTTACAATTGACTGACCATTCGGGCTGTAGTGTAAAATATATATTTTTGATTATTGTGTCAGAGAGGCTTTTATGTTTCTGTTTGGGAGATTACTTCTATATTGTCTTGTATGTTGGTGACCTTTGACTTCCAAAGAGAGAGAGAGAGAGAGCCTGACCTCAGAACTCTGTAAGGTGTATTGCACAGTCCATTCTCTCCCGTGTGAGGTCACGGGCCCTGTATGAATACTTTAAACATGCATCCTTCCTCCCTTCCGTGACGTAATCTCTGATCCAACTTGATTGGATAGTGTAAAGTAAGAGTTTCCATGATATTTCAGATGAGTGATTACTTCTAAGGACAGAGAATGGAACAATGCATTTCAGAAGTACTGAAACAGAGCCATGGCCTAGTATGTGGGATGTTGGGTTTCCTCCTAACTGGTTGGAATGGGTTTCCACGGTGTGTGTGTGTGTGTGTGTGCGCTCTCCCTCCTCCCTCCAGGTTGCTGAGGTATTTGGACTGTTTCTCTGGCTTTAATGGGGAAATAGAAGTAGCATGCTTGAGGTAGAAGTTGCCCCTCATCACAGATCTAGGATCAGTTGTCCCTATGACCCAATCCATTAGATGGTTAAATAACTCAGAATCAGACTCTGAATCAATGGTTCGGGCCAACTTCTACCCACTACCAGGGCATGCTTTACTGTCTCTATCTAGCAAGCTCTCCTTCCGCCTTAAAAATAAAATTGGTTTCGAGAAAAGTGTTTTCCAAACCAAACCAAATGAATGGAGACATCATCCACACTTATTTTTGTGTGTCTTGCAGTCGTGACATCCAGCGAATCGTCATGGAGATAAAACAAGGGACAGCAGGGCCAAGGAGTTGTTCACTGTTCAGTTAAAGAGATAGTTCACCCAAATTACAAAATTACAGGAAACAGTGCCAGGAACACTAATCCAAAGCATGGATTGTTGTCATGCATTGTCTATACTGCTTACAGGGTAAGGAAACGAATATGTAATTTTGTGATTTGGGTGAACTATCCCTTTAATGTCACCACCACATATTCTATTTAACCCCTGTTTGTCTTTATAACTACTGTCTGTCATTATTATTATCCAGATTACCACATATGCTACAGTGGATGCTGCTGAGGGGAAGACGGCTCATAATAATGGCTGTAATGGAGTCAATGGAATGGCATCAAACACATGGTTTCCATGGTTGATACCATTCCATTTACTCCGTTCCAGACATTATTATGAGTCGTCCTCCCCTCAGCAGCCTCCACTGATATACTATATACATACTGTATATACTACATAAATATATTTACAGCATTTGGCTACTGTATACCGTATGAAGTACGATACATAGTACCTATGTATGAAATGTAAAATAATTTAGGAAACCTTTTACCTAGAGAATGATTACTTTTTCTGTGTATTTAAATATAATAAAAGATGAGGCATTATGTTTTAGATAATCTGGCTGTTGTTGTGTTTTGAATGAATGAAAACGTTCAATCCTCTGAAAGACATCTTTGAAGAATTGAAGAAACCACATCATATTTGCAGATGTACTTGCATATACAGGCCTGGTTTAGTGACACAATAGGATATAGCCGTTGTTGGGATGGGCCGTTGTTGGGAATGTCCAACTCTGAATATTTCACATGCTAGTGCATAAAGCTGACTCAAAACTCAAGTCGCTCTTTCTATGAGGCACATTTGTTTAATGCATTATACATTTATTATAGGTATTCATAGATGAATAATGGCTGCTATAAGGAGCTGTTTTGAATGGTTACTGCAAGTCTTCCAATGCACTGTGAGTGACAGAAAGCACAATAAATTCATTACACATAGGTGGCTCACACAGTCTGTTACAAAAAATGTCTCCCTTGGTGTGGGAGGGAAGTAGTGAACACATCCTGGCACCTACAGCTGTGGGGAGGTGGTGGTGATTATAATACAGTAGACATACAGTATGTGTGACCTAGCACCGACTGCTATGGAGATTACTATGCTATGCTGACATGTCCTCACAAAATGGCTGAACATACACATTTAATGCACACTCATTCTCTATTCAAGTGCTTCTTCATACCATATACTCGCCATTTCCCAGGCTCCAGTCTAGATCTCTTCTCTCATCTCAACCACAGTGACTTGCTTTGGTAATTGACCATGGAAAATAAAAAGGAACTTATTCACAAATAAAAAGGAACATGACACGAGTGCATAACTAGGAACAAGGACAGTACAATCTAGTTTTAACAGACTATGCAAATGATCAAAAATGCAAATGAAATCTATCCAACCCTTTATGATGAGTAGCCCTGGTCCTGATAGTGTATTTAGCAGACTAGATAGCATTGAAAGTAAAATGTCTATTCACAGTTTTCTGCTCTGTAATGTAGCTTGTTAGGGATTTCACCACTACAGTAAGTGATATCATAAACAGTGATCAAACCCACGTCTCTCTGGACCCATGTCAGATGACTCAGTCCCACCGTTCTCCCTCTCTCTGTGTTTACCTGTGTAAACATGGTGGCTGTCTGATGGAATGATTGACATGAACCCCCACTGTCCTGAAACAAACTCTGCTTAGCTGCTCCACAGCTCTGTAAATATTTGTCCTTGCTACCACTTGTTAGGAATCCCAAGAAAAGCACATAAACAGATTCCTCATCTCTTTACATACTGTATGTGCACCCATATATTTACACCTTTTTCCACACTTCAGTAGTTGTCTAATGACTTTGTCAATGTCAGGCATTTCTCTACATGCCTGTTGTAACCCTTACCTCTGTAGGTTGGGGGAGTAGCTGGGGCACACACAGTACCAGTCAAAAGTCTGGACACATACTCTTTCCAGGGTTTTTCTTTATTTTTGCTATTTTCTACAATGTGGAATAATAGTGAAGACATCAAAACTGAAATAACACATGGAATCATGTAGGAACCAAAAAAGTGTTAAACAAATCAAAATATATTTTATATTTGAGATTCTTCAAGTAGCCACCCTTTGCCTTGATGACAGCTTTGCACACTCTTAGCATTATCTCAACCAGCTTCATGAGGTAGTCACATGGAATGCCTTTCAATTACCAGGTGTGCCTTGTTAAAAGTTAATTTGTGGAATTTCTTTCCTTTTTAATACATTTGAGCCAATCAGTTGTGTTGTGACAAGGTAGGGGTGGTATACAGAACATAACCCTATTTGGTAAAAGACCAAGTCCATATTATGGCAAGAACAGCTGAAATAAGCAAAGAGAAATGACAGTCCATCATTACTTTAAGACATGAAGGTCAGTCAATCAGGACAATTTCAAGAACTTTGAAAGTTTCTTCAAGTGCAGTCGCAAAAAGCATGATGTAACTGGCTCTCGTGAGGACCGCCACAGGAAAGGAAGACCCAGAGTTACCTCTGCGGCAGAGGATAAGTTCATTAGAGTTACCAGCTTCAGAAATTGCAGCCCAAATAAATGCTTCACAGAGTTCAATTAACAGACACATCTCAGCATCAATTGTTCAGAGGAGACTGCATGAATCAGGCCTTCATGGTCAAATTGCTGCAAAGAAACCACTACTAAAGGACACCAATAAGAAGAAGAGACTTGCTTGGGCCAAGAAACACAAGCAATGGACATTAGACCGGTGGAAATCTGTCCTTTGGTCTGATGAGTCCAAATTTGAGATTTTTGGTCCCAACTGCCGTGTCTTTGTGAGACACAGAGTAGGTGAACGGATGATCTTCGCATGTGTGGTTCCCACCTTGAAGCATGGAGGAGGAGGTGTGATGTTGTGGGGGTGCTTTGCTGGTGACACTGTCTGTGATTTTTTTTAAATTCAAGGCACACAACCAGTATGGCTACCACAGCATTCTGCAGCGATACGCCGTCCCATCTGGTTTGCGCCTAGTGGGACAATCATTTGTTTTTCAACAGGACAATGACCCAACACACCTCCAGGCTGTGTAAGGGCTATTTGACCAAGAAGGAGAGTGATGGAGTGCTGCATCAGATGACCTGGCCTCCACAATCACCCGACCTCAACCTAATTGAGATGGTTTGGGATGAGTTGGACCGCAGAGTGAAGGAAAAGCAGCCAACAAGTGCTCAGCATATGTGGGAACTCCTTCAAGACTGTTGGAAAGTTATTCCAGGTGAAGCTGGTTGAGAGAATCCAAAGATTGTGCAAAGCTGTCATCAATGCAAAGGGTGGCTACTTTGAAGAAACTAAAATATAAAATATATTTTTATTGCTTTAACACTTTTTTGGTTACCACATGATTCCATAAGTGTTATTTCATAGTTTTGATGTCTTCACTATTATGCTACAATATAGAAAATAGTACACAATAAAGAAAAACCCTTGAATGAGCAGGTGTGTCCAAACTTTTGACTGGTACTGTATGTTTGTCAGAGCTACTTGAAAGGGCAAAACAGTTATGATATTAAGATGAATTATGTGGAATTGGATTATGGTGATAAGATCAGGACATGTCTGGCTTGGCTGGGGATAGATAAGCCCCAAATCCCTACAATTCCCATAGTCTAGAGAGAGAGAGAGAGGGAGACATAGAGAGAGGGGGAGAGGGAGGGAGAGAAACCGAGAGAAGTGGGAAAAGAAAGGAGAGAGAGGGGGACAGTTTTCTGATCTGGTATGACTTCACTAAACCACACCTGGGAAAGGGAAGCTCACACACACACACTGAGATGTTGCAGGGTCACATTGACATGAGTATGCAGTGGAAGTGAAACACTAAACGCTAATGTTGTGTGATAGTCTCATGGGAAGATAAGAGAGAGATGTGGGAAAAAACAAATACCAAAACACAGACTGAGTAAAATTGATGTTTTTCTATTAGGGATTATCACACAGGAAGGCCTTCCAGTTCAGGAGCAGTTTAATCACATCCAGTTAGTCTCTAATCTTTGGAAACATCCCCTTTGTTGCCTGTACAGACAGAACAGTCACAAGGGCACTACCACTCTCACACACAAACACACACAACCTCACCCACTCAAGATCTAACCCCGAGGACAGCAATCTGAAACAGTAGAACATTAACAGATTATGATGGGTTGGCAGGGTGCTAACCTAATGAGGGCATTATGTTTGCTCACAGATACAGTACCACTCAACATGGATCCTCTCTCACCTAATCTGTTTAGGATGTTTCAGCAAGAGGCAGGTGAAACTTTTGCCTTTTAAATATAGAAACTTTATAAAGAATGACCTTAACCAGACAGATCAATATGTATCTAGACAGGACGTGGGTTGGAAATCATGGCATGGCATTGAATGTTGTTATCACTAGAAAGAAAGGGGGCCCTGACAAAAACAGACTTACTTGTGTAGATCTGAAAGGATTGGATAGGTATAAGCCCTATGATGGTAGTTCCACTTTTGCCATACTGCTTATACCTATCCAATCATTTCAAATGTACAGTACACATGTGCCTGGGTCTAAGAGGTAGGGGGCTAGAGGCTGTTTGTAGCCGGTCCTGAATGTTCTAGATATAGCCCTGCTGCCTGCATGACTGCCTGTTGATGGGGTGGTGCTGTGAGCGTTTGCACGTTCACATCATGCTGAGTAAGCCACAGTTAATGAGTCTGACTTACATCACTTTACATATCTACAGTATCTACTGGGTGTCACTCTGAGTCATCCAGGAGGCAATAAACTCAATACTGAAACAACACACAGGCTTTTAATTGTACAGTAAGAAGGAAATAAATATACTTGAGGCCACATGATTTCAATAGAAAGGTTTATTTCCCCCATAGGGACACATTGTCAAGCTAATTGTTTTGGAACTGAGTATACATAGTTATATACATTGATACAAGTGTCTATGCTAATTAACGAAATACACATAAAAGTCAACTAAGGCAATGTCAAAGAAAAACTCAGCACCAGTAGAGTCCCAGTAGATGGCATGAAAGGTCTACAGGAGGGCAGGTCCATAGTAAGCCTAATGATAAAGGCCTCTGACTGACAGTCTGTCTAGAGATTGTGTACTGGGATATAATACAGTACTCAGAAAGGCCACAAGGAGGGCAGTAAAGCCAATAGGTGTCAGATAGCACTAGATGTACAGCTTGCGGATATACGTTACATTTAGAGAAAGTCTGTCTGGACAGGGCCGTTCCCACGACGGCAGGAGGGACAGGGAAGTCTCCCTAAAACCAGGTTAGCCGCTGTCACACGCACAGTGGAATTGGGATAGGCGCAATGTACGTTAGTCAGTGGCTTACCTGATTTCAGATTTGTAAGATATCCTACTAAATGCTAACTTGAGTGGCTGGGGGGGGTAATAACACAATAATAGCATAGTAATAATAATAATATCCTTATCATACATCTTATTTGATATCAACATGGCAAGCAGATATAAACTTAATTGTGGCCTTAGGAATTTGGCAAAGCAGTTGCCTAAATAGTGTGAATCCAAATGCTGAAAATAACTTTTGGATTTAAAACTATATGGCAATCTCAGTTGGTTTGGCAGGCTAATCTTTGGCATTTTCATCTGAATTCTCGATACATTTCGGTTGTAAACTATTTAGCATGGTTCTCTTTTAATCTTATCAGTCAAAATTACAAATATGATCAACACTAGTGATTAATTCTACAACATAGGCCTATAACACATCATACACCCTGTGAAACATTGTATCTAGCTATTTCAAAAACATTTGGAAAATATTCTCATTTTGAACAGAATACAAAATTACACCAGATAAAAATATACAGTATAGCCTACTCACCAATCTCCCAAGTTTTATTTTTGAACAGGTCATTTGTAAGAGAAAATAACTCCAATAGCTCTGATGAGTGCTACACTTTAATGCATGCAAACACTGTAACTGTTTTCTGAAAAAGAAGGTACAATATTTCATTAAAGTTAGGTGCATTTAAAGAATAGCAGTGTTGGCTAGACAAACGCAGAAGTTCAGTCCACTTGCGCTACCCCAACCATGCCCACTCCCTTGCATCTGCAACCTGAACTGCATATGCAAATAATACAGATATTGGCGTCTCGTAAAGCCAGTGGGCAGTCATATTCCTAATGTTCAGGCCGTCCAATAGACAACCAGCGAATTACAGCTCCAAGGGGTGTGCTTAACACCACCAATGGGTTTGGTGGATTTCCCTGAGTTATAGTTGGGTTGCGGCGCGTTCATTTCTGCACGTCTTACATTAGGAATGAACCATTTTCATGACATACATTTCCTGCAATCGGCAACATTAATCAGAAAGGCTTTCACGACTAGATTCCCCCAGTGAAAAAATCGGGCGAACTGTGATGCAACATTGGTCACTTGAGTCAAGGGAGGTGTATTTAACCCATTTTGAGAAAAAGCGCTCTACCCGTTCTACTACTGAAAGTGGTTGAACTCTGTTCGCTTGTGTTCAGTGTTGCCATGAGGAGAGTGTGGTTGTGCACGTACCAAGGATGCTGCTGCAGAACAGCAGTGGAAGCCAGAACGAGAGAGCGCGAATGGCACAGACTGTATGATCTATTCTAGACTAATGTGGTAATGCAATCATGAAGTATTCAAGGCGCGTTACGGAGCATCTCAAATTATTTAGATGCCCTGCAAGACGCAAAGTGCCATGTCAGATACAATTGCCCGACACTCAATACCATTATTTAATACACGATTTAAACAGATTGATACTCACATTTTGCTGATAAATATATTATATTACCGTTTTCTTAGTACTCCCGTCCCCTGTTGACAATTCTCTTCATAATCATAATACTTTTACACATATTTCTAGCTTGAATACTCCCACATTTCCTCTAACTACTGTACTGTCTGGTCCGACCAGATCACAGGTCCAGGTCAGTGGGGTGGTGAGAGGCAACTCAGGCGGGTTCATCTGAATACATTTCATTCACACAATTTTCTCTTAATCGTGACACTATTTGCATTATTCATTCAACCATATAATTGTCCCCTTCAAATATAAAAAATAACCTGCTATAGCAGATAGCCTAGTTTGCCTTGAGCGACGGTGTGCTATGCGTAAAACTGTTCAAAATTTGAACTTTTGACCGCGACGGATTGGCTGGTGTCAAACAATCCTTTTTTCGCCTCGGTGTATATAAAAACATATTTAAATAGTGCTGTGTGTGTCTGAAGCTTTATTGATACTGGCGCACAGGTTCAATAACATTACCAAGTGACCTGATTGAAGTCGAAGCCAAAGCTATCAACATAATATTGTCTGGTCGAAAATGCCAGACCATACCATTTACTTGATTGGATACAATCGGATACAGGGACAAATTATTACACGATAGATACAAAGCAACAATTAAGCAGGAATGTCTTATGCTTTAGCCTATTATGTAACAGGCCCGTCCTGGTAATACGTCATTTTTACATCAACCAGCAGAGAGCGGCAGAGCCACATAGTATGTAGGCAACCGGTATGCCCATTATTAGTCTTATGATCAGTCCGGCTACACACAGCCTACAGTAAAGTTGCACGATTGGATGGCTTTGCATGGGTAACCTATAAACTAGCTAGCCTAATAGGCAGCATAATGGTGAGCATAGGCAGTGGCATAGCGCAGTTTCGCCAGGCCCCGGAAGGTACGAGCAAGACGATGTGGTAGTTAAGAGTTCTGTGAGGAGAGAGGGGGTATATATTCAGGTCCCCCTGGTACGCAGGGAACTCAAGTCCTTGAGCCGGTCAAAAGGGCTCGATCTTTGGAAAAGGGAGTGGGATTCTAGTAGTCAAAGGAGGCAATTGTATTGCGTGCACCGGTCAGTAAAGGAAGAAGTGTGATGTAGCAGTGAGGACGTTGTGTGGAATAGACTAGGGTTTGGGCACACAGGTTTGAATGCCACGTTCTGGATGGTAGGGTGACATGAAACAGGTCTGTGTGATGAGTGTTTATCAGAGGAAAAGGTGGAGCATGTGTTGACATTTTGTGAACTGTGTGATAGGGAGAGATTATGTGAAAGGGTTAGGGGTTTGTGTGGTGTAGTGAGGGGAGGAAAGGGTTGTCTAGGGCTCTATTTCACTTCCTTAGAGGAACAGAAATAATGAAGAGAATTTAATGTAGGTAGGCTCCAGTACAGTAGGTGGTGGTGTATGCGATCCGCCAACCCAATCCCAAAGAAGAAGAAGAGTGCGTTCGGCCATTTCCGTCACTCCAGCCGGCGATGTCACTCAAGAAAAATCGTGGACTGAGAAATTACGCCAAACATGTCACTCACAACTGAGGGTAGGTGTAAACACACTTTGCATGTTCGAAATCTTTTTATTTTATTTAACTAGGAAAGTCAGTTAAGAACAAACTCTTATTTACAATGACGGCCTAGGAACAGTGGGTTAACTGCAGAACGACAGATTTGTACCTTGTTTGCTCGGGGATTCGATCTAGCAACCTTTCAGTTACTGACCCAACGCTCCAACCACTAGGCTACCTGCCGCCCCAAGTATACATTAACGTATGCCTGAATAATGAGAAATTGTTAATGTATCAACATTATAGTATATGAATGTCACATGCACCGAAGATAACGAGCTTGCAAGTTATATTTAGACTCAAGCTAAAAATGGTAACGTTAGCTAACTAGCAGGCTATTCTCCAAAACAATGCAGATATCTAGCTAACATGCATTGCTAGCTAGTGTTGCAAAGCTAGCTAAGAATATTCCATAACTTGCACGTTTTATTTGCAAGAAGGTAAGTAGCTAGGTAACGAAGCGTATTTAAGTTTACCTAGTAACAACAGGCAACTCTTTTAGCCAGCATGTATGCACAGCAGCGCACCACCACAGTCGCGCAGCGTGTTTGTTGAGGAAACTGAAGCAGCAGCAGCAGTTGTTAGCTAGCTAAGCTAAACAGCTTCTATAATCTTGAAAAAGAGAACTTGGTATACATTTTTACCTCGTTTGTCAGTCTGTGCTTGTTATTTATGGCTGGCAGACTTTAACCTTTGTGTTAAATCTCTTGTCAATGGACTAACTAGCTGTCCACTTCAAGTGGCACTTGACTTGTGACATGCTAGCTGGTTTTCATATACCTCCTTCACATACCGCTATTTAATGAAGTGCTAATCTGATATTTCTACAAGCGTCTTTGTTTGTAGCAGGTGTCAATACTGAGTACACAGGAAAGCGTTGTTTGCGGGTGGACCAGGTGAAGAGCTGTGGCACTCATTTAAATGTAATGTATTTTCCAGCTACTGACAATTCATAAGTCTCACTTAAGCAGAGCCTTTGGAATTTAGCTAGAGATTGGTGCTGGAGGCTCTCTGATGTTCAGCCATGGACGAAGAGGACAGCCAGGATGAGCTGATCAACCGGAATGCCACCCACGGAAAAGGGAAAAGGCCAGCATTGTGGGCAATCTCAGGTATGGGCTCATATCCCAACATTTTATGAATAGCCTAATGAGTGAATCTTAGTACTATTGGAAAGAATACGGGAGCTAACTTTAAGGCTGTACATCCACTTTTCTTTGTCAACATCCAGATGAAGACTCAGATGATGGTGGGGAGGAATCTGAGGAGGTAGCTTCTGACAGTGGTGAGGAGGAGGAAGAACACCTCGATGGAGAGGAAGATGAGGGAGAAGAGGAGGATGATAGTGATGGTGAGAGGTTATGGAGATGTAGGCCACTGTACTCATAGGAAATAATCGGTAATGGTTCATGATACACTTTTAGTATCCAAGGTATAGACCTACTACTTGAGTTTCATAACCTCATACAACATACTTGTTCCTCAGATGATGAAGAGGAGGATGCTGTGAAGGAGGTGGAGGGTGCGGTGGGGGGAGTGTCTGCTGACTTGGCAGGTCTGAGCTCAGACGAGGACACAGAGAAATGTCCCATCTGCCTCAATTCTTTCCACAGCCAGCCTGTGGCCACACCAGAGAGCTGCAAACACTACTTCTGCCTCGACTGCATCCTTGAGTGGTCCAAGGTAGGGGGGTGACATCAGAGGGGGCAAGAAGACGGGTCAAGGGGTCAAAGCCTTTTACCCACTTCAGTCTTCGTACAGACTCAAAATTATGATATTGTTGTAAGAACTAGAAGACACTAACCTGTCAAATTGATGATCATCACTGAAACTATGGACAAGAGTCACCACACCTCAGCTTTCACTTTCAATCCTATAAACTGAGGTTTTGTTAAGACAGACAGTCATGATATGTTGAAGTGTGTCCAAATGTTGTGCTTCCAAGCGTGTTTTTGTTCTTCCCTCAGAATGCAAACTCCTGTCCTGTGGACAGAATAGTCTTCAATAACATCTACCTGAGAAAATGTTACGGTGGGAAAGTGCAGAAAATGGTGAGTTAAAAAAGTTCAGACTTTCTGTAGTTGAATATAAGTATTTTATTTGCCTTTGATCATGATTTCATGTTGTGAATGTGTTGGGGTGGGGTGGGGATGTCTTTGAGAGGTAGAGAAGTAGCTACTACAGATGGCATGTGTATTCCTCATGAAGGGTGTTTGATTTATTTTGTGGCAAAGAACATTATGGTCCAAACATTGTGCAAATATGGATCATGCATGGGAGCTGCAGACAGTCACTTTCCTCTCATTGCTCTATGTCCGTGTTGTGATGGTTGAGTGCAGATCACAGTGCAGAAGCCAGTGAAGGAGGGCCAGGAGGAGGTGATAGACCTGGAGCTAGAACAGACCAGCTGTGAGGTGTGTGGGGGGAGCGACCGTGAAGACCGACTGCTGCTCTGTGACGGCTGTGATGCAGGGTGAGACACAAGCTACACACCACCTGATCTTTCTTGGATTTTTCATGATGAATTCCTGATTGTATGACATCGGCAAATCAAAATACATCCATCTGGTCATTAAAATGAACCCTTTTACCTTTTTCCCCAGTTTTTTTTATGATGATCTGATCATGTCCATGTTAACCCCTAATTTCTAACCCATCATGTCTGTGCTCCATGGAAGGTACCACATGGAGTGTCTGACCCCCCCGCTAGACGCTGTCCCTGTGGAGGAATGGTTCTGCCCAGAGTGTCAAGCCAACAACCGCCATTCAAGTAATCAGTACTATTGAGTCATTACGTCTTCCTCTGAAGAAAAAAAGTGGACAATACTCTTTGTATACAGCAGTAGTACAGGTATTGTACAGTACAGGTAAGTCCTTTTACCAAGATCCCAGAGCTCATCAATGCTCCTGCTCCTCAGGGGGTTCAGAGGAGCAGAGCGACGTGGAGAGTCTGAGCAGCGCCCGTCCCACAACCAGTCGCTCCCGCCCCCGCACAACGGGCCCCACCCGGGCCATCGCCCGCACCCAGCAAAGCGAGAGGGTCCGCGCCAGTGTCAACCGCCACCGCATCACCCAGGCACGCACTGCACAGGTTTGGCATGATGCGTGTTGCTTCCTACTGGCTTCTTTGTTCTCCTTCACTTCGCTACTCACCACTAGTGTCAGCATCCCTTACTCTGTAGTACCGATATGCAGTATTGATATGAACGCTGTAAGCAAAGATTGTTTATTGAGCAGCATGATAATGTACATACAGAATTAAAAATTATGTTTTCCATCTATGTTATTTTGTCTCGTTTGAATGCGCTACTTGCACCAAGTAACATTTGACATGCAGGAATAGAATAGAGAGTCAGAGAGAGGTGGCTCTTCAGAGTGACGCTGCAGGCTGCCTCTCATCAGACGGCTGTGAAGTTCATGTCTTTTGACAAAATAGACAACCAAGAATCAGTAGAGTGATGCAGTGTTCCTCTGGTCTCAGGTTGCCCCCAGTTTTCTGATGCCACAGTCCACCTGGCTGGATGACACTATCAACGCAGTAGTGGCAGGACTCAACACAGCCGTGTACATACGGGACCTCACACCCCGTGCTCCATCCAGCCGACGACGCAGGACAGGTGAACACACACACACACACACACACACACACACACACACACAGCCTATCTGGGTTGTTAAAAGAGATGCATTTGCTCTGTGCCCACAGTAAAGCGCAGGAAAGGCAATAGTAAGAGGTCATCGTCTGCCACGGGTGAGAAGGGCAAATCTGCAGGCACTGGGGTGAAGAGGAGGAAACGGAGAGTGAGGAGGTCCAAGTCCAGAAGGAAAATGGTGAGACTTTACATTTTTAACACGTATAGCAGGAAAGTATAGTACCTACAACAGATTGATAGGAGTGCTCATGTTCAATCTGGCTGTGTGTATTTGCGTGTGTGTTTCTAGGTGGTGAAGAAGGAGCCTACGTCTCGTGGTCGTATAGCCCATAACCTGGGGATAGGGAATCCCAAATGGGGCTCATCCCTTCCCTCTGTGTACCGGCCTACAGAAACCACTCTGGGCAGTATGAGAGCTGACATAGGAGCTGCTTCGCTCTCTGTCTATGGAGACCCCTTTGACCTGGACCCCTTCACTGACAGGTCTGTCTCAGGCAGAACTCACAATCATAAGATAACATAGTACTTTATTCAACCAGAAAGTGGAAATCTCCAGTTAATGCCAGAACAACACTGAACATATAGACAACAATCATTTTTAACAAAACCATGAATTGAAAAAGAAACTCGGAAAATAACAAGCAATTGTGGAATGCACCCAAACCCTTTTCTGAATGTTGAGTGGTTGTTGATCCCACACCAGGAATGAAGAGGAGGAAGAGCATGCCTCGGCCATGACATCACTGCTGGAGGCTAAGAGGCATGGCTTATCTCGCTCTGCCCTCCGCTCGCACCAGCCTGTGGCCCGACCAATCACTGCTGGCCTCTCCAGGTACCCCTTCTCATCTCCTCCCACGTTATGTTGTTACGTAGCTCACATCCTTCAATATGGCACATGTGTGACCTGTGGTTGCCATGGTGTTGTAGGCGGGGCCCAAGCCTGCCCCAGGTGGCGGCGTTGGCCCCAGTGCCTGACCTTCTGGGCAGCATCCTATCAGGACAGAGCATGCTGCTGATGGACAGCTCAGATGTGGTCATCAACAGAGACGGATCCCTCAAGGCTACCAAACCAGGTGGGCTGCTAGGGTTTCTTCCTTTAGTTCAATCTCTTGTCCTTTCTCTTTCTGCTAATATTTTTGTTTTCCGTATCTAATATCGGCTATTCAAGAACTAGTGAACGTCTTATTTAGGGCTGACCTCATTTAGTTGACTGGTCGATTGTTTGGTCGCCCAAGATGTCTTTAGTCGAGCAGTCACAATTTTTATTATTATTATTATTTTTTTTTCATTTTTCCACTCTGATTCGTGCCTGTCTCAATGGACTAATCCATTGCGGAGGCCACGTGGATGGTATAGTCCATCACTCTAAGACATGATACTGAAATTCAATATGGTTATATTATGTAAAACGAATGGTGCAACACTAATAAATCTAATATTATTTTATTATTTTATGGATATGGTCGCTGTCCACAGTACTGAAACATCATCTTCAGTGTGCCGTAGAACTGGCGCCTTTCCCTATGTTGCTCTGTGCATAACAGCAAAATGAACCAGCATATTGGGATTGAGAACAATGCGGCGGAGGCAGCAGAGACGAGGAAACAGCCCTTGCCTTAAACCCTATTCAGACAGGATTAGTTTTACTGGGGCTGGTCGGGTAATGTAATTATGTGCACAAGCACAACACCACATCTGTCATTTTAGTTCTGTCTGAATCTGCCATGGCAGTAATTTGTACATGGCAGGAGAGTAACAATTCCAGCCAGAATAATCTAATTTTTTTTGGTGAACTCCAATGTCTGAGTTTGACAGGTGTTGCTCACGGTTTGAGCAAGAAAACAATAACTGATTCGATAAATTGAACGAAGTGCTGCGCATAGCCATATATATATATGAAGGGACTACATGCATCAACTTTCACAGTGATTGCTTTTGTTCATATGTTTTGTGCACATGAATAGCATATTGCCAAATGCACCAGTAAAAAATATTACACCTATTCAATGTAACCCTTGCTGTTAACAGATCTCAAAGCAGCATACAACTGACCTAAACGTGACCTAAAAGTTCACTTTCGCATCCATAGCCTTAAAATGCATCTCAAGTGCAAGTGCACTGTTTAGCTCACGTCTGAAGGCTGTGGGGCCTTTAGGACGTCTACTGTAGATCGCTGAAATATCCTACTTTCACACTTCGTCAATTAAAATATTATGGCAACACTATACCAAAGATGGTTTGGTATGGTTTAGAAACTTGGGAACCAAGCTCGAGTTATCAGTGTAGCCCTGTTATCGTCTCGACTTGTTGAAATATCTTCACACCTAGAAAAAAACCTCCAGGCTTCCGTCATAACTGTCATTTTATAGTAAAACATAATTACATGGGGCAGTTTAGAAAAAACAAATCCCGTCCGAATCTTCCTCTGGAATAACGGATATTCTGGGGTAATAATTACATAACCAACGTTCTCTAGTAATACTAGTCCCATTGCGAATAGGGCTTAGCCTGATTGTCTAAGCAAATTGAGGAGAGGACAAACCCCAACTTAATTAGGTCTATAATCAATAGCCTAACAGTTAAATGTGCCTGGCTTTATAAATCATCCATGTTTACACTACATGACCAAAAGTATGTCGACACCTGCTCATCGAACATCTCATTCCAAAATCATGGGCATTAATATGGAGTTGGTCCCAACTTTGCTGCTATAACAGCCTCCACCCTTCTGGGAAGGCTTTCAACTAGATGTTGGAACATTGATGCAGGGACTTGCTTCCATTCAGCCACGAGCATTAGTGAGGTCGGGCACTGATGTTGGGCGATTAGGCCTGGCTAGCAGTCGGCGTTCCAATTCATCACAAAGGTGTTCGATGGGGTTTAGGTCAGGGCTCTGTGCAGGCCACTCAAGTTCTTCCACACCGATCTCACAAACCCTTTCTGTATGAGCCTTACTTTGTGCACGGTAACATTGTCATGCTGAAACAGAAAAAGGTCCTTCCCCAAAATGTTAGAATTGTTGAGTATGTCATTGTAGCGTTAAGATTTCCCTTCACTGGAACTAAGGGGCCTAGCCCGAACCATGAAAAACAGCCCCAGACCATTATTCCTCCTCTACCAAACTTTATAGTTATGACTATGCATTGGGGCAGGTAGCGCTCTCTTAGCATCCGCCAAACCCAGATTCATCCGTTGGACTGCCAGATGGTGAAGCATTCATCACTCCAAAGAACGCGTTTCCACTGCTCCAGAGTCCAATGGCGGCGAGCTTTACACCACTCTAGCCGACACTAGGCATTGCGCATGGTGATCTTAGGCTGGTGTGCGGCTGCTCGGCCATGGAAACCCATTTCATGAACCTCCAGACGAACAGTTCTTGTGCTGACGTTGCTTCCAGAGGCATTTTGGAACTCGGTAGTGAGTGTTGCAACCGAGGACAGACGATTTTTGTCCCGTTCTGCGAGCTTGTGTGGCCTAGCACTTCTTTGCTGAGTTTTTTAAAAGTTTTTTTTTTAGGGGGTGGACCAACTTTAATATTGCGGATAGATTGTTGCTTCCATCAATGTAATTGTCTGCATCATTTCCTATCCCCCATATATTTTTTGTATGTATACAGTTGAAGTCGGAAGTTTACATACACCTTAGCCAAATACATTTAAACTCAGTTTTTCACAATTCCTGACATTTAATCCTAGTAAGAATTCGCTGTCTTAGGTCAGTTAGGATCACCACTTTATTTTAAGAATGTGAAATGTCATAATAATAGTAGAGAGAATTATTTATTTCAGCTTTTATTTCTTTCATCACATTCCCAGTGGGTCAGAAGTTTACATACACTCAATTAGTTTTTGGTAGCATTGCCTTTAAAATGTTTAACTTGGGTCAAACGTTTCGGGTAGCTTTTCACAAGCCTCCCACAATAAGTTGGGTGAATTTTGGCCCATTCCTTCTGACAGAGCTGGTGTAACTGAGTCAGGCTTGTAGGCCTCCTTGCTCACACATGCTTTTTCAGTTCTGCCCACACATTTTCTATAGGATTGAGGTCAGGGCTTTGTGATGGCCACTCCAATATCTTGACTTTGTTGTCCTTAAACCATTTTGCCACAACTTTGGAAGTATGCTTGGTCATTTTCCATTTGGAAGACCCGTTTGCGACCAAGCTTTAACTTCCTGACTGATGTCTTGAGATGTTGCTTCAATATATCCACATAATTTTCCTGCCTCATGATGCCATCTATTTTGTGAAGTATACCAGTTCCTCCTGCAGCAAAGCACCCCCACAACATGATGCTGCCTCCCCCGTGCTTCAGGGTTGGGATGGTGTTCTTCGGCTTGCAAGCGTCACCTTTTTTCCTCTTTTTCCTCCTCTCAATGGTCATTATGGCAAAACAGTTCTATTTTTGTTTCATTAGACCAGAGGACATTTTCCAAAAAGTACGATCTTTGTCCTCATGTGCAGTTGCAAACCATAGTCTGGCTTTTTTATAGCGGTTTTGGAGCAGTGGTTTCTTCCTTGCTGAGTGGCCTTTCAGGTTATGTCGATATATGACTCGTTTTACTGTGGATATAAATACTTTTGTACCTGTTTCCTCCAGCATCTTCACAAGGTCCTTTGCTGCTGTTCTGGGATTGCACTTTTCGCACCAAAATACGTTCATCTCTAGGAGACAGAATGCGTCTCCTTCCTAAGCAGTATGACGGCTTTGTCCCGTGGTGTTTAAACTTGCGTACTATTGTTTGTACAGATGAACGTGGTACCTTCAGGCGTTTGAAAACTGCTCCCAAGGATGAACCAGACTTGTGGAGTTCTACAATTTTTTTGTCTGATGTCTTGGCTGATTTCTCTAGATTTTCCCATGATGTCAAGCAAAGAGGCACTGAGTTTGAAGGTAGGCCTTGAAATACATCCACAGGTACACCTCCAATTGACTCAAATGATGTCAATTAGCCTATCAGAAGCTTCTAAAGCCATGACATCATTTTCTGGAATTTTCCAAGCTGTTTAAAGGATCAGTCAACTTAGTGTATGTGAACTTCTGACCCACTGGAATTGTGATTAAGTGAAATAATATCTGTAAACAATTGTTGGAAAAATTACTTATCATGCACAAAGTAGATATCCTAACCGACTTGCCAAAACCTATAGTTTGTTAACAAGAAATTTGCGGAGTGGTTGAAAAAGAGTTTGAATGGCTCCAGCCTAAGTATGTAAGCTTCCGACTTCAACTGTAGGTAACAGAACTTTTCAGTTAGAAACTATAATGCTGTGGTGCCTTTTCGCTGCAGTAGGGAGGAGAGCGAGACAACGTGCGCCAGTCACACAGGCACACTGTCATTTTTGTTTTAACCACGTGACCATTGGCCTCTTTCTTGAGTCATTTGTGTTTCTTAATTATTTAATCAAACAGTGTGCTTAAAGCATCAGACAAGCTCAGTGCATATGTAGTTGTTTTTATTCAAACACATGGGGGGATTCTGTCTATATATGGAAAAATAAGTTTAAACATTTTGACAGGAACAGGACGACTCGTCGACCAAGATTTTTTTATAGTCGGGGACAACCCTAGTTTTATTGCTTGTCTATCATTGAATTTGAAGTCTGTTGGATTCTGTGTTAAACAGCACAATAAGGGTTAATAAATGGTTGTCTTGTGTTTGTATTGTAGTGGGTGTGTCGTCTTCGTCCAGGCTGGGCAGCAGTAGGAGCAGCAGCTCTGGTGAATCAGTAGCCCAGAACCACTCAGGGATGTCCCCTAACCCAGCAGCAGTCAGCTCCCTCTCTCTCCCCACTAACGGAGACCTGGTGGTGGGACCCTCCTGTAGCCCCCTGAACAGGCCGTCCCTCATCTCCCCAGGGCCCTGCTCATCCCCTCTCACCCCCTCATCCCCCCGCCCGGCCAGCCACAGCCAGACTTCCCCGCCTCCCAGACCCAGCCCTAGTCCTGGACACAGCCACTGGGGGGCCACTGGTGTACAACTCCCCCATGGGACCCAGAGGGAAGCCACCTCCACTCCTATCCCAGACTCTCGGTCAAGCGGGAGGGAGACCGTGCCACCACAGCCCCAGGCTAAGAAGGCTGCCCCTAAACCAGTATGGGAAGCACCAGTATCGGTGCTTCCCAGGATACCAAAGATAAAACGGGAGAGGGGTGGGCTAACAAATGGCAGTGTCAGTAGAGGGGGTAGTAGTAGCTGTGCTAATGGTAATGGCTTCCCTGAGGCCTGTGTGAACAGCCTGGGTGGGAACAGGGGTAGGCAGCCAAGGGTGGACCAGCAGCAGCAGGGCAGGACAGAGGGCCAGACCCAGAGACCAGAGCGAGCAGGCTCTTTGTCTGCCTTCTCCAGCTCCTTTTCCTCTTCCTCTGATTCCCCAGCCAACCCGGCATTGGCATCCACGGTGTGCTTCCGGATCAATGCCAGTGGGAATGCGTGGTACGCCCGACAGCTTAGCAACGCCTCAGCAATGGTTGCCGCTGGCAACAGTCAAGAACCACTGTCCACGGAAGAAGAAGAGGCGGCGAAGAGGAGAAGAGAGGAGCGCAGCAGCAAACAGAGGCCCCCGGCCACCTCACACACACAGGTCAAAGAGGAGGAGGGGGATATATACGACCCCTTCCACCCAACAGGCTCAGACTCCAACGCCTCAGAAAGTGAAGGAGAGGGCCATGCTGGGGGGAAACCATCCATGGCGCACAAGGAATGTGCCATCTACCAGGTGAAAGCTGAGGCAATGGAAAATAGGGTGTCACTGGAGAGGGATGAGGGCTCAGGAGAAGTTCTGGATGTGAAGAGCGAGGCAGACACGGCAAAGCCTTGTCACGGCCCACACAACGCACCCAGGTCTGGGATGACTGGCACCAGCACACTCCTGTCCCAGAGACATGTCCCTGGGAAGAGAAAGAGGAAAGAACATGGGGGTGAGAATGGGCAGACGGGCAAGAGTAGAGAGCCCCAGAGCCAGAAGACTGATAATTTCTCATCCAGCTCAGCTTCCAGCCACCACGTCAACAAGATGGTGAAGACCGAGATCAAGTCAGAGCCCCAGGACAGCCCCCCCAAGTCCCCGTCCTGGTCTAAATCAAACTCCAGGCCCTCAGGCCATGGGAGGAAAACATCCAAAGGTGGGGGGTCTTCCACGGAACGGCGGTCCACCTCAAACAGCCCGGAGGCAGGCAGGAGAAGGGGAGACAAGGCCCCGGAGCAGCAAGGGAGGAAGAGGGGAGACGACGAGGATAAGAGAGGAGAAGAGGGGGGTGAGAGAAGGCCCAGGCGTTCAGAATCGAGGGAGAGGAGACTGCGTCGTTCTCCATCAGACAGCTCCACTTCTGAGGCCTCTGAGAGGTCTCGCAAGAATAAGACACGGTCATGTTCGCTCTCCAAAGACAGGAGGCGCTCCAGGTAATAATGTCATTCTGTGATAATGTCAATTCTGTGTGCAGTGATTTTGTGGTCTTTTAATAATAATATAATAAATTATGAAATATATTCTAGTATATACTGTTATTATAATAACTCATATTATTATTTTGATTTAGGTCGGGGTCTGGCTCCAGCAGCAGAGAGCGGCACCAGAGTAGGAAGCAGAAGATGGGGAGCAGGGAGAGGAATGACAGCAGAGGAAGTGAGAGAGAGAAGGGTCGGCCATCAAAGACCAAGAAGCGAGGTCGCTCGCAGTCTCGCTCGCGGTCCAGGGAGAGGAGGAAAGACCACTCACGATCACAACCATCATCCTCTGGGTCAAAAAACAGGGTTGATGTGCGGTCAAAAGACAAGAAGAGGCCGAGGTCCAGGTCGCGGTCCAGAGAGAGGAGAAAAGAAGAGGGGTCGTCACAGGGCACACACAGACCAGGGTCTTTCTCAACCACCTCCTCCAAAGAGCTAGAAGAACAGGAAGAGAAGAAAAGAGAGAAAGCGCTTACTCGGAAAGAGAGAGAGGCTGAAGAAGAGAGAAAAGAGCGAGAGATCAAACAAGAGATGCCTTCCTCTTCTTCAGGACTCAAACCTCACTCTCTCCTCTCTGTCTACCAGGTGAAAAAGGAGAGTGACGGCAATGAATTTAGAACAGAGAAGCACGCCTCTCTCTCAGCAAAACTGCTCAAGGAGTCGAAGCTGCTCAAAGAAATCAAAAAAGAGATACTGCCTGCCTTTGATATGTTTGAAGAATCACTGGATAGTAAACCAATCAAGGAAGAAAAACCTCTGTCAATGTTCAGCGAGTTCAAGGACTTGCAAGAGCACAAGGAGATCAAAAAGGAAAAACCTCCCCCCCTCATAAACGAGGCGTGCGCCCTCCCCACCTCAGACATAACCGAACAAAAAGACCAGGTATTAAAGGAAACCAAGACTGAGCCCATCTGGCTTGAGCTGCCTCAACAACTGACCTCCATCACTGCTCCCCCCACAGGCCAACCCAGCCCCAGCTTCTCAACACTCCGCACCAACCCTGTCCCTGCTCCTTCTCAGGCTGCAGTGACTACAGCCTGCCAGCAGGTGGCCCCATCCCTGCCTCTAGTACCAAAGACCCTCACAGAGACCCCTCCATCTGTCCAAACCATCCCAGTGAAAAAAGAGGTAGAGGAGCATTCCGACTATGAACTTGATGACATGGACGTGGACATGATGCTGGACAGTCTGGACTATGTGAAGAGTGAGAAAGCAGAGCCAGGAGGAGAGAAAGGGGAGGCTGGGGTTAAAGAGGCGAAGGAGGGCGAAGGGGAGGACGAAGAGGTGAAGACAGTCACGCCAGGTGTTAAAGCCAAACCCTCGGTGAAGAGAGTCACCTGGAACCTACAGGAACCAGATGGACCACAGCCAGAGAAGACTGGCAGTAGTGAGTATTATTGTACATTTTCAAATATTCTACATTTTCTATTCTTATTGTTGTTGCATTGTTGAGAGGTGAACCTCCATGTAAGCATGTCATTGTACTGTGTACACCAAGTGTTCCTGTGCATATGACAAAGACACGTAATTCATTTTGTATACAATTTAAGCCTACCACAATCAGGATTGACCCAATCAGAGCCCTTACATGTTGTATTACAGAACTTTTTCTAGTCAGCTGTTTGACTCCGGTTCAGAAACTACCTCTAATTCACATAATACAGAGAGGGTCATAGCGTGTGTGTATTCTCTGTCTCAGAGCTGGCCCTCTACAAACTGAAGCTCAAACAGGAGGGAGCTCGCAGACCTGCCTCCTCCACCCAGGCTTCCAATCAGGTATGGCTCAGCCACCTCGTCACATACACACCTCTTCCTTACTTCTCAGAAACATAGATGCATTCGTGCATTAGGTTGGCCTGCCTACTTACCTAGATAACTATTTTGTGCTTCAGGCCTCTACTGCTGTATGCTGCCTTTCTTTCCTGCTAATATGTACACTGAACAAAAATATAAACACAACATGTAAAGTGTTTCATGAGCTGAACAAAAAATGAGTTTCATGGTTTCATGAGCTGAACTAAAAATCCCAGAAATTTGCCATACTCACAAAAAGCTTATTCCTCTCAAATGTTGTGCACAAATTTGTTTACATCCCTGTTAGTGAGCATTTCTCTTTTGCCAAGATAATCCATCCAAGGTGTGGCATATCAAGAAGCTGATTTAAAAAGCATGCTCATTACACAGGTGCACCTTGTGCTGGGGGGCAATAAAAGGCCACTTTAAATGTGCTGTTTTGTCACACAGTTTTGCCACAGATGTCTCAAATTCTGATTGGCTAGGCCTGGCTCCCCAGTGTGTGGGCCTGGCTGCCAAGTGGGTGGGCCCATGGCTGCACCCCTGCTCAGTCATGTGAAATCCATAGATTAGGGCCTAATGTATTTATTTCAATTGACTGATTTCCTTATATGAACTGTCACTCAGTAAACTCTTTGAAATTGTTGCACGTTGCATTTATATTTTTGTTCTGTATAGTTATGATCAATGTTCCCCCTCATTTTTTTTTTGTTGACACTGAGCAAATTTCAGGTCTGCTGAGTTCAAATTCTGTGCAACTTCCAGCGCGTGTTTACTCTGAACACTGCGGCTGTACCCTCTTTAAGTTAGTTTTAATGGTGGTCAAGTAGGCTACTGTGGCTATTTGATGATAATGTATGTCTACCAGAGTGGCCTACCATCAAAAACAATGGACAAAATGTATCCCATTTTAACATGGAAATAGCTGTTCTATCATTCAGCCTACAGTAGCAGCCAATGTGTGGTGTTCAATGTAGGCCTACATTCCATGAGACTTTAGAAAAAACATGCATGGCTGGACACTAACCTGTTTATCCACTTGTCCTTCAGACAAGGGGGTGACTGAAAATGTTGTTGTTTGATGCAGGAAACAACTTTACAAAATAAAATGTATTATTATTTCCATACCATTATTATAGAGAATCAGACGCATTATGCTACCCTCTGCCTATTGGCTACTGTCCCTTTAAGACAAAAAAAGCTCTTGCTTTTCAAAGAAGTCTAGAAATGTACACGTTTTGTGTTCTTGTAGTCAGCAATATATAACTGGGCTAATAACTCACTAACTGGCAAAATATATTAACAAAATGTGCATACATGGCTACATGCAGCTCTTGCTTTGATCTCAAAACAAACGCATCTACTCAAGACTACAGCTGTAAAAACAGTCCAGTACAATGTAAATGGCACAGCTCAATATATGGCAATGGCCTATTTGCCTATAGGCCTACTGCACCTCTGATTGGTAATGCCGCCGCACTGGTCTGTGTAAACTGTAGAGAATAGGGTGAGTGGTGCGCAATATAAACCTACCCCGAAGCGTTCTGCGAACAGCAACATCTCTTGCATAAATCGTTTTGTTTCGATATGTTGCATTGAAAATGGCTAATATTGCATTGACTCGATCACAATTTCAACAGTAAAGGGAAACTAGAAAGTTGAGTGAAGTTCAATATCGTGCTTCTCTCCGTGTGTGCTAGTCTGGGGGAGCTGCGTAGCAGTCTCGGGTCTAGTTTAGAGGGAACTTTGGTTATGATCAATCAGTATGGAATTCACTATGAAATGGCACCTAGTCACAGCATCATACTGCTGGCCGGTCATATCAATAATATAAAGTAGACGTACTGATGATCTTTACAGATATCTGTGATTTAGTGCTCCAAAACATTCAGCACAAAATGTTTCTGTAATTAACATGCATCTCTCCTGAAAGGCCACAGAGTGGCAGTCTGTCTTTTTTTTTTTTTTTCCGGAGAGCAGTTATTGTGGCTGTCAGCGTAAAGCCATTGCCGATCACATGGGTCTATAGAGAGATCATGTGACAGAAACTGAAACTGATAAAGCAGCGTTTCACAGTGAAATGAAAGTACAAGCCTTTCTTGGGAAATATAAACTGTAGAACGGAAGAATGTTACACGTCAGAGGCTTTTATGTGCTGGGAATACCATAACACAATAACACAATTCCTGCCAGGTCTCGATGAGACAATAGATGGTTGAGATATATGCCAATGTTTATTTTATTAGTTAGGTAATATTGCTGTTGTGATTTAAGAACATGAAATACAATTGTTAAAATAAAAATGTTAATATTGTACTGTAATTTACCAACACCTAAAATCTTTTGTGTAATTCCGCCATTAACATAAATGCACTATTTATGTGAACATTTAACTTGCGCACACATCTCAAATTGGGACATAGTCAGTAAACCTTCCCACCCATAGGAGGCCGCCTTGGGTGCTACGTCACCACCTGACCCCAAGGTTCAGAGCACCAAGAGGGCCAGTGTGTCTGTAGTGCTCCCCAGTGTGCCCTCCAGCTCCAACAGCCTACCACAAGTAGGGCTCTCCAAACCTGTCCAGGGGGAACCCAATGAAGCCCCAGGAGAGGATGATGCTTCCAGAAACGATAATGTGAGTCTGAGAGAAAGACAATATTGGTCTTCAAATGTATCATTGCACACTTGGGTGATATCTATGTGTATACAGTGCATTCAGAAAGTATTCAGACCCATTTACATTTTCCACATTTTGTTATGTTACAGCCTTATTCTAAAATTGATTAAATTGTTTTTTCCCCCTCATCAATGTCCATTGTTTTTCGCTTTGTCATTATGGGGTATTGTGTGTAGATTGATGAAGAAAAAAATACAATTTAATAAATTTTAGAATAAGGCTGTAACGTAACAAAATGTGGAAAAAGTCAAGGGGTCTGAATACTTTCTGAATGCACTGTATATATGTCCTTGTATACTTCTTGCCAACAAATGACCAGACCTCTTCATAGTGTAGTAGTGTATGTTGACTAATCACCGGTGTCTATCCTCAGTACATAAAGAAGCTTCACATGCAGGAGAGAGCCATAAAGGAGGTGAAACTGGCAATCAAGCCCTTCTACCAGAAGAAAGACATCACGAAGGAAGAGTACAAGGAAATTGTACGCAAGGCTGTCCAGAAGGTATACCTGATAATTGGCTCAAAATTTGTCATGTGGTTTGCAATTCCAAATTAAAATGATTTTTTACGGGAACTGGAGAACATGCACATAATAATGAAACCAAAGATGTTTATCATGGGAGTAAATCTTTAGATCAGGTGTCTTTCATTGGTTGATGTAGGGGCTTGTCCCAACCTGTGTAATATGAGAGTTTAGATTTACAAGAATCGACTGAGTCTTCCACTAATTCTTGCAGTACATGACGAAAGACAGCCTGTGGCTGTGTTTCAAACTCATAAAAGACACACCGTCATCGCCTTATGCCTTTGGGAAGATTGGAACGTAAGCCCCTCAGCCCTCGTTTTTGATCGAGTTTGTGAGTGTACAATTGTGTTCACTTCGGGGCCTGAAACACCCCATCATTCAATTCGCGATGATTGTACATCCGCTAAGAAAAGTCAGCCAAAACTTAAAACCTCAACGTCAATATGGATAAGTCAACATACAAGTGTAAGTGAAAACTGATGTAAAAAGGTTAGAAATTGTGCTACTAATGCACATGACGGCACAAACACGTCTAGTAAAAGTAATTATGTTTTTGTTTGGTTATCTTTTGGAAATTGTAGAAATAAAAAAAATTCTTCAGAAGTTCCAGCTAGGCAGGCTAACATTAGTTAGCTAATTCATTTGCTAGTTATCATACAGTAGGCGTAGATTAATAATTATATAGTTAATATAAGTAGACATGCAATCATAATTGACTGTAGCGCATATAAAGCACCCACAAGCTACCGGTGGCTGAAAACACAATCATCAAGGGATGAACAAGTGACGAATTTCCGGGCAAGGGGGGGTCCTTTTAAAAATCATTCCTCCCTCCCTCCCTCGCCCCTTGCCCTGCAGGTGTAAACACGTCAGATGTCATGATACGTCATCAGAAGTGTCCACTTAATTTGAGGGTCGAGGGGATAGGGTGTGTCTTTTAAGTGTTTGGAATGCAGCCCTTGTGTTTCACCGTGGATTAAAAAGAAAATAATTTGACTGTTTGTAAATTGCTTCTCTAACTTGTATATGATTTGTTTTCCATTGTGATTCCAGATCTGCCACAGTAAGAGTGGAGAGATCAACCCTGTGAAAGTGGCCATCCTGGTCAAAGCATATGTGGACAAATACAAACATGACAGGAAACACAGGAAAGGAGAGGATGGAGGGAAGACAGAGGAGGCAGAAACTGATAGAACAAACGATCCAGAGACCCCATGAAATCATCCACAAGCACTCAGCCATATTCAGCCATTTTCACTAATTTAATCATTTCTGTTATCTTATCATGTCACAGGTTTTTAGGGGACTCAAGCAAGGGCTTAGAGAAAGAGTGGCTCCAAATTTGATTTGTCTTTCATAGTTTTTAGGTGCGATAAAGTTTTGTTCTGTCCATAGTAATTCACAGTTTCACAAAATCATGGAAGAGCCGTTTCGTTGAAAGAAGATGTGCAAGTAACTTTTACTGCACCCGATGTTGTCTGGCACTTTGATTACCACTGACTGCCAAGCATCTGTTTTGAATTGAATTTGTTTCCAGGTTCACCCGGGGCCAGACCATGTAGATGTACTTTGTTGGTCTAGCTTGGTCTACTCTGTATGAGGCTAGCACAGAGATTCTGTCTTAAAGAGACAGCTCTCAGTCAGATAGCCTTTCAGTCAAGAGAGGCTAAGGGATAATGTGAAGCAGCTATTTCTACTGGCAAAATGTCTGAATAGAAGCAGTGGTGGCTTTTTATTTTGTATCTTTTGGGCAGTAGAGGGGTATTTTTAAAAGAATGCCACAATGCAGAAAAATACCAGTATGCAATTTTTTGGGAAAAGGAGAAACAATTATTTCAGATTTTAGATTTGGTGTAAATATTGATTTTGAATGATCATTATGTACGCCCTTCCAGTTGTTAGCAGCCTACCGGGAATTCACAAATGTATATTGTTTATGGTCCTGGATGAAGTTTGTTGTTTTTGTGAATGTCTCAGTGCTATGGAACTGTGGATCCGATGGAGTGCTGGTTGACCATACAGTATGTGGCTCTGCACATAGTGTCTGTCCTCTTCAGTGGTGCTCAGATTGTCAACGCTCCTCTGGTCTCTATTGGCAGAATACTAACTTGAGATGAGGGCACACAACTCAGACTTCCTCAAAAAATCTCCCATTGATCATCAATGCATGGTTGTTGAGAAAGTTTGAGTTGTGTGAATTTTCTCAAGTTTGGACTAGGCCCAAAGTGTCTACTGGTTTTAATCCTACCTTTTCATCAGGTTTTGATTAAGACAGTAAACCAGGTGAGGTGACTGCATTCATCAGCTTTAATTTATCAATTGACCAGTCATTTGCCAATGATTAGTGAAAACCAGCAGACACTGGAGTTTATATACGTTTTGTGAATACTGCACCTTCACCTGTGTTTTCTCTTAGTTTAACGTTCGTCTAGAATCAATTGGCTAGTCCTGTTGTATATTTGTAACAGGCTAACGAGTCATAAGACAAAGCTTATCATGCCTGTCTTGCAGCCTAATCAATGTTTTTCCCATTTCTTCACACATTCACACTTGGTTATGAACTCAACTAGTTGCTCACATTTCTTCTGAAAGACTGTTCAATTCCAAAAGCTTATTTTCCAGTTTGAATAATGTGCAATAACCCTTATTCTTGACACTGGTCGGCCAGAGTTTGTTCTTTGTCACAAACAAACTAGATTTGTTTTAGTCCTTGCAAATATTGGCACACTTGTAGTTGCGAACTTGGAAATTGTTAATCAAGTAATAATCCATAATCCTAGTTAAGGCCAGGATGTTTTTGATAACGACATGACCTGACAAACACTCTTAACGAGGGGCCAAAGGATTTCCTAGTCAGGTGTCGTGGGTGGGAGAAACCCCTGGCCCTAGTCATACGGTATTCAATTCATGCCATTCGTAATCACTGTTTCTCATTGGTGGAAGTGGTTCACTTCCTTCCTGCTAATGAATACTTCTTACAACTGTACCTGAAAACGGTTGACCTTCTCTACTTATTTTCAAAGACTCCTCTAGATCTCTTCTAAAAGTTTATTTGTAGAAAGGTGCGTTAAAGTATATCCCCCTATCTTTTCCATTTTGTCGTTGGCATGTTCCCATTCTGTGTGTGTAGTTGAATGGATGTGTGTGGACCTGCCTTGGACTGGGCACCTGTCTTGTCCTATACCTATATTCACATTTCAAATCGGTCCCTAGATTATATCTGCTTGGCACTTCTGTAGACCTAAAAGGATTGGATTGGTGTATCAGAGGGCCAGATGGAGTTGCTACCAAATTGTGTATACTGTACCTGCAGTATCTGATCCTTTCAGATCTACTTGAAGTGTCTCGGGGTTGATTGGAATTGAGCTTACGTACTTTGTTTTTGAGAGGAGTGGGGAAAGGAGGTGCTTGAGTTAAATGTATTTTGTTTTTTCTCCTTCATTACTTGATCTTATAGGGCAAGTGCTTCAGAGGGAACACAAAATGATAACTAAGTAAAATAAAATACATTTTTGTCCCAATTTACTTTTTTTGTGGTGTTCATGTTTTACTAACATGCTAAATTTAAGGGTGGGGTGAAGATATATTTTGTTACTGAATGGGCAACATTTGATTATATAAGGCTGGATATTTCACCAAGGGTCGGGGTTATATTATTTTCAGTTCAATTCCCGTCAAATGTTAAAGCTAGAATCCTCAGTTGCTACAACCATTTTTGGACTTATAAATTAATATATATATACCCATTGATTCTTGAATATAACTTAAATGCCTCATGAGCTGTTGTACCCCATTAGAACCCAAGATAAGATTGTTTTACTCCAATATAAGCAAACACTGTATAGCCTCAAAACATGGTTAAAACTATAATTTTGATGATATGGATGGTCAGTCCAAGCAGCCATAGCTCTCCACGTCTGGATTTGAGGTTACATTTCTCCAGGCCCTTCCTTCAGCTTTTTACTTAGAGGTGGGGTGTCCCCTTTGTTTCAACTGTGCATTCTAGCTTTAAAGCAGCCATTACACTTCTCCATAGGAATTCATTTTAAAGCCTGAATTGACTGGAATGAAGGTGGAAACCCTGCCTAATTGTCACCCACTCTGTAGTTTTCTGAGTAATGGTTTGCTCTGAGCCAGTGGAGAGGGTTCTCTGCCCCTCTGGCTGCTCTGTGCTATTCTTACTGCTGCCTTGACTGTCGTACTGGGCCTGGAGGTCCCACTCGACTGTACACATCTGGGACAATCTATTTAATAAAACAATTTGATTGGTATTCATTTTATTTCTCACCATTGAAATAAATACATTAAGATAAATCCCAGGGTATTAGGAGTCTCATCAAATATATTTAAAAGCTCTTCAGTGTTTATTCAAGGCTACAAAGTCAACCCTACCAAACTCAGTGGCCTAAGTATCTATCCAAACACCCCCCCCCCCCCCCCCCCCCCCCCCCCTTTTATCATAGTGTTAAGCATGATCACTTTGAAAAGACAACTTGACTTCATAAACCTGATGAGTACTACTAGCAGTGAAAATCATTCCTAGATGAAAGCAACTGGTTCATTTTATGCATGTTTTTTTAGCCAAAGGAACCCACTTGACTTGCATCATGTTTGCAACAGCACTGGTGAACATGATATCGTTTGTGTTAGACAAAGTAACTGCTCTAGGGGCCTCAAGACTACCTGGCTGTCCCCAAGCCACCCTGTCATACAGTTCTGCCTGCTACTATGGAACCCTGATTGGTGTTACTGTCTGGGACTTGCTGTTGACCCTCTTGGACCTGCTTTCTCAACCTCAATGCTTGGTAATGGATAAAAAAAAAAATACAAATACTTACTCCTGAGGTGTTAAACAGCTGCACTCTATATAACCGCTGGTTATTATTTGACCCCGTTGGTGTTTGAACATTTTAAGAAGTCTTGAAGATCTGGCCATGTAGCCTGAATCTCCTGACGGCAAAGGCAGAAGAGGTTTGGCCACCACTCAGAGCCTAGTTCCTCTAGGTTTCTGCCTTTCTAGGGAGTTTTTCCTAGCCACTGTGCTTCTGCATTGCTTGCCCTTTGGGGTTTTAGCAGTTGTCTAAGTGCTACCCAGTCTAAAGTAAAAATTACTTTAAAATATATTCGATTGATAGAAACATAAGGTGTTTATGATGCCGCTAGCTAGGAGGGATGACATACATTACTAAAGTAAACATTTCATAAATCACTGGGTAAAATCATGTAAACCAAAGTAAACAAACAAGGCAAAGTTTATTGATCTTGTTTTGCAATACTATATAATGTGATTCAATGCCAGGGTGAAGTTTGCTCACTTTCAGTACAATAAAACAGATTTTTCAATACAAAAGAGAACAGAAGGGTTGAGCGACCTAGACAGGTTTAAAGTGTGGCCCATAGGGCCAGAAGGGAATTCAGTAGAAGAGAAAATACCACTAAATGATACATGAACACATTAAAACACGCAGCGATAGTGATTTGATGTATATTTAAAATATATAAACATCACATTCTGTTAACCTGTCAAGAGAAGGACGGCCTATACTACTGCATGACACCGACAGAAATGATACAGATCAGAATAACCTAACACAGGGCTCTCCAACCCTGTTCCTGGAGAGCTACCATCCTGTAGGTTTTCGCTCCAACCCCAGTTGTAACTAACCTGAGTCGGCTTATCAACCAGCTAATTATTCAAGTCTGGTGCGCTAGATTAGGGTTGAGTGAAAACCTATAGGACTGTAGCTCTCCAGGAACAATGTTGGAGAGCCCTGATCTAACACCAACATTTGTCTGACTTTCAAAGATCTACAAGTTTGAGTCGTACACAGTTGCATTATATCCACCTGCTAAGCATTTCTTTCCTGTTGGAAGATTAAATTAAGTGATACAGTAGTGCGGTACCGGTTCTAGATAGGGGCTGGTGATGTGGTACAATTGGTGGTCTAGAAGTACTGCCCCATGGCGTGCTGTGGGCCATCGGGCCAGGTGGCATTGATGAGCTCCATCAGGCTGTTGTGGTGGGAGATCTGCAGGCTGATGTTGTCATTCTGAAGGGACGACGCCCCCTCCTCCTGGGCCACCTCGTGGAAGTAACGACAGATCAGGGGAACCACCTGGAAGAGAAGGGGAATAGGAGAGAGAGGGAATGAGATACAAGAGGTGGAGAGAAGACATTTCAAAAATAGGATATGCAGTACACTGTATATAGGTTTGTTCTAGGGCAGGGCTCTCCAACCCAGTTCCTGGAGAGTGACCCTCCTGGGGTTGATGTGAACCTACAGTTGGAACTAAGCCGATTCAGCTTTTCAACCAGCTAATTATTCAAATCAGGTGTGCAAGATTAGGGTTGGAGCAAAAACCTACAGGATGGTAGAGTTGGAGAGCCATGTCTGGTTATGTTAGTATTCTGCCTGTTGCCTTACTGATTTAAAGCTCATGAAAGGGTTACCTTGACGACAATGAGTTTCTTCTCCAGGGGTTTTCCGTCAGGGAACTTCTCGCCAAAGCACATGTGGATGGTATAGTCAGGAGAGCCTCGCTTGTTCTCCTTAAACGCTATCAGCTCTGAAAAAGGTTGATGGTTGTCAAAGCGCTGACAGACAGTCTTAGAGAAATGTATACATAAACTGCAAAAGTTCCTTTCAGGACCCGGTCTTTCAAAGATAATTTTTAAAAATCCAAATAAATTCACAGATCTTCATTGTAAAGGGTTTAAACACTGTTTCCCATGCTTGTTCAATGAACATGCACCTGTGGAACAGTCGTGAGGACACTAACAGCTTACAGATAGTAGGCAATTAAGTCAGTTCTGAAAACTTAGGACACTGAAGAGGCCTTTCCTCAGACTCTGAAAAACACCAAAAGAAAGATGCTCAGTGTCCCTGCTCATCTGCGTGAACATGCCTTAGGCATGCTGCAAGGAGGCATGCTGCAAGGAGGACTGCAGATGTGACCAGGGCAATAAATTGCAATGTCCGTACTGTGAGACGCTTAAGACAGCGCATTAAGTACTGCAGTGAATCTCCTCATGGACTGCATCAGATTTGCCAGTTCTTGCTTTGAGATGTTACCCCACTCTTCCACCAAGGCACCTGCAAGTTCCCAGATATTTCTGGGAGGGGGGGCCCTAGCCCTCACCCCCCCAATCCAACAGGTCCCAGATGTGCTCAATGGGATTGAGATCCGGGCTCTTCGCTGGCCATGGCAGAACACTGACATTCCTGTCTTGCAGAAAACCACACAGAACAATCAGTATGGCTGGTGGCATTGTCATGCTGGAGGGTCATATCAGGATGAGCCTGCAGGAAGGGTACCACGTGAGGGAAGAGGATGTCTTCCCTGTAACGCACAGCGTTGAGATTGAGCTTGTCATTGCAGGCAGTCCGATGATGCTGTGACACACCGCCCCAGACCCTGATGGACCCTCCATCTCCAAATCGATCCCGCGCCAGAGTACAGGCCTCGGTGTAAATCTCATTCCTTTGACGATAAACTCAAATCCGACCATCACCTCGTGAGACAAAACCGTGACTCGTCATTGAAGAGCACTTTTTGCCAGTCCTGTCTGGTCCAGCGACAGTGGGTTTGTGCCCGTAGGTGACGTTCCCGGTGATGTCTGGTGAGGACCTGCCTTACAACAGGCCTACAAGCCCTCAGTCCAGCCTCTCTCAGCCTATTGTGGACAGTCTGAGCACTGATGAGGGATTGTGCGTTCCTGGTGTAACTCGGGCAGTTGTTGTTGCCATCCTGTACTTGTCCCGCAGGCGTGATGTTCAGATGTACCGATCCTGTGCAGGTCTTGTTACACGTGGTCTGCCACTGAGGACGATCAGCTGTCCGTCCTGTCTCTCTGTAGTGCTGTCTTAGGCGTCTCACAGTACGGACATTGCAATTTATTGCCCTGGCCACATCTGCAGTCCTCATGCCTCCTTGCAGCATGTTCACACAGATGAGCAGGGACCCTGAGCATCTTTCTTATGGTGTATTTCAGAGTCAGTAGAAAGGCACCTTCAGTGTCCTAAGTTTTCAGAACTGTGACCTTAATTGCCTACCGTCTGTAAGCTGTTAGTGTCTTAATGAACATGCACCGGTGGAACGGTCGTTAACTGTTTATGGTTCATTGAACAAGCATGGGAAACAGTTTTAAACCCTTTACAATGAAGATCTGTGAATTTATTTGGATTTTTAAAAATTATCTTTGAAAGACAGGGTCCTGAAAAAGGGACGCTTCTTTTTTTGCTGAGTTTAACACAATGTCGGACAGTGAGCCATATTTACCATTTTTGTACTGCTGGAAGCTCAACAGTTGTACCATTTCATTTTGGGGCATCTTCCTGGGTTCAGGGTGTGCCTCTCTGGGGTCGCTAGTACTGGAGAACACGTGGCACTTGTCCTGCCGGTAACCATAGATACCAGTGTTTTGTACCTCGAGGAGAAGACCCCTTTGAACGCTTCCTAGGATGCAGTTGGTGTATTCAATCTGGTATAATTGAGGCACAAAGAAGTTAGTCTTGGAATAAAATTTCGCTTGTCTCCAGTGCGTCTTGTTGCTATGTATATTGCTAGGGAATTAACCAGTCAGTTTCATATAAAGACTAGTGATGCACCGATTACATTTTTTTTGGCCGATAGCTATATTTTCCTTGCCAAAAAACCTGATACCGATATTTACATTTTAGCAGCCTTTTAAGCATTCGGAACAACTTCTGGTGAAACTGGAGGGCACGTAATTCAAACAATAAAAATTATGGATATTAAACATTTAGGTACATAAGTGTCTTATTTCAGCTGAACGCTTAAATTCTTGTTAATCTAACTACTCTGTCCGATTTACAGTAGCTATCACAGTGAAAACATGCCATGCGATTGTTTGAAGACGGCGCCCCACATCAAAATATTTTTCTACCGGCACAGGTTTCATACAACAATTAAATATTCACTTTTTGAAAATCTTCCTCTGATTTGTCATACAAAGGGTCCCAGCTATAACGTGTCGTTTTGTTAGATAAAATCCTTTATCATATCCCAAAAAGTCTGTTTAGTTGGCGCCATCGATTTGAGTAATCCACTCATTCAATTTGCAGAGAAAGGAATCAGAAAATCTACCCCTAAACTTTGTTTCAACAAGTCAAAATATGTTTCTATTTACTCCTCAGATACCCTAAAATGTAATCAAACTTGTTGACCAATCAGGACTGCACGTCACATAATTTAAACGAGTTAATACATTTTTTTACGTAGTTATTACACTATCACTCGTATTTCATATGTCACAACGATTCATATGCTACGCTGCTGGTAAAGTTGTCTCGTGCACCTACAGTGCTGGTCATAAAAATAAACTAGCTCATGTATGCAAACAATGTTCTTCCCCAAAAACATAGCAAAATAACAATCTGTTTCAGTAGCTAGTTAGCTAGCTAACTATATAGCTAAGTGTCATCTAAAATAACCCTAATTTATAGGTCTTATTTGATTAATGGTGGCCGGACGCATCTACGTGAAGCTAGCCACAATAAATTAGCCATCTTAAATAAGCATGCCCCTTTCAATTAAACCCCCCCCCCCTAAAAACAGATAGTCCTTGTGTAACGGATGTGAAATGGCTAGCTAGTTAGCGGTGGTGCACGCTAATAGCGTTTCAATCGGTTACGTCACTCGCTTTGAGACCTTGAAGTAGTGGTTCCTCTTGCTCTGCAAGGGCCGCGGCCTTTGTGGAGCGATGGGTAACGATACTTCGTGGGTGACTGTTGTTGATGTGTGCAGAGGGTCCCTGGTTCGCGCCCGTGCGAGGGGACGGTCTAAAGGTGAACTGTTACACTTGGTTCACTCCAGACCTGACTGCCCTTGATCAGCACAAAAACACCCTGTGGCATACTGCACTAGCTTCGAATAGTCTCCGCGATATGCAACTTTTCAGGGAAGTCAGGAACCAATACATAGTCAGTTTGAAAAAGCTAGCCTTTGCTTTCCTAACAGAAATTGGCATGCTGCAGCACTAATTCCAAAAAGTTTTGGGACACTAAAGTCCATGGAGAATAAGAGTACCTCCTCCCAGCTGCCCACTGCACTGAGACTAGGAAACACTCACCACTGAAATCCACGATAATTTCAATAAGCATTTCTCTACGGCCGGCCATGCTTTCCACCTGGCTACTCCAACCCCGGCCAACAGCTCTGCACACCCCGCAGCAACTGGCCCAAGTCCCCATCCCCCCACTTCTTCACCCAAATCCAGACAACTGATGTTCTGAAAGAGCTGCAAAATCTGGATCCATACAAATCAGCTGGGCTAGACAATCTGGACCCTCTTCCTAAAATTATACGCCGCCATTGTTGCAACCCCTATTACTAGTCTGTTCAACCTCTTTTGTATCGTCTGAGATTCCTAAAGATTGAAAGCGGTCGTGGTCATCCCCTCTTCAAAGGGGGAGACACTCTAGACCCAAACTGTTACAGACCTATAGCCATCCTGCCCTGCCTTTCTAAAATCTTCGAAAGCCAAGTTAGCAAACAGATCACCGACCATTTCAAATCCCACAGTAGCTTCTCCGCTATGCAATCTGGTTTTCAAGCCGTCTTCGTCGACCTGGCAAAGGCTTAAGACTGTCAATCACCGCATTCTTATCGGCAGACTCAACAGCCTTGGTTTCTCTAATGACTGCCAAGCCTGGTTCACCAACTACTTCTCAGACAGAGTTCAGTGTGTCAAATCGGAGGGCCTGTTGTCCGGAACTCTGGCAGTCTATGGGGGTGCCACAGGGTTCAATACTCGGGCCGACTCGTCGCTGTGTGTGTATATATAGTGAGTACACCCCTCACATTTTTGTAAATATTTGAGTATATCTTTTCATGTGACAACACTGAAGAAATAACACTTTGCTACAATGTAAAGTAGTGAGTGTACAGCTTGTATAACAGTGTAAATGTGCTGTCCCCTCAAAATAACTCACACAGCCATTAATGTCTAAACCGCTGGCAACAAAAGTGAGTACACCCCTAAGTGAAAATGTCCAAATTGGGCCCAAAGTGTCAATATTGTGTGTGGCCACCATCATTTTCCAGCACTGCCTTAACCCTCTTGGGCATGGAGTTCACCAGAGCTTCACAGGTTGCCACTGGAGTCCTTTTCCACTCCTCCATGACGACATCACGGAGCTGGTGGATGTTAGAGACCTTGCACTCCTCCACTTTCCGTTTGAGGATGCCCCACAGATGCTCAATAGGGTTTAGGTCTGGAGACATGCTTGGCCAGTCCATCACCTTTACCCTCAGCTTCTTTAGCAAGGCAGTGGTCGTCTTGGAGGTGTGTTTGGGGTCGTTATTATGTTGGAATACTGCCCTGCGGCCCAGTCTCCGAAGGGAGGGGATCATGCTCTGCTTCAGTATGTCACAGTACATGTTGGTATTCATGGTTCCCTCAATGAACTGTAGCTCCCCAGTGCCGGCAGCACTCATGCAGCCCCAGACCATGACACTCCCACCACCATGCTTGACTGTAGGCAAGACACACTTGTCTTTGTACTCCTCACCTGGTTGCCGCCACACACGCTTGACACCATCTGAACCAAATAAGTTTCTTGGTCTCATCAGACCACAGGACATGGTTCCAGTAATCCATGTCCTTAGTCTGCTTGTCTTCAGCAAACTGTTTGCGGGCTTTCTTGTGCATCATCTTTAGAAGAGGCTTCCTTCTGGGACGACAGCCATGCAGACCAATTTGTTGCAGTGTACGGTCTGAGCACTGACAGGCTGACCCCCCACCCCTTCAACCTCTGCAGCAATGCTGGCAGCACTCATACGTCTATTTCCCAAAGACAACCTCTGGATATGACGCTGAGCACGTGCACTCAACTTCTTTGGTCGACCATGGCGAGGCCTGTTCTGAGTAGAACCTGTCCAGTTAAACCGCTGTATGGTCTTGGCCACCGTGCTGCAGCTCAGTTTCAGGGTCTTGGCAATCTTCTTATAGCCCAGGCCATATTTATGTAGAGCAACAATTCTTTTTTTCAGATCCTCAGAGAGTTCTTTGCCATGAGGTGCCATGTTGAACTTCCAGTGACCAGTCAGTATGAGGGAGTGTGAGAGCGATGACACCAAATTTAACACACCTGCTCCCCATTCACACCTGAGACCTTGTAACACTAACGAGTCACATGACACCGGGGAGGGAAAGTGGCTAATTGGGCCCAATTTGGACATTTTCACTTAGGGGTGTACTCACTTTTGTTGCCAGCGGTTTAGACATTAATGGCTGTGTGTTGAGTTATTTTGAGGGGACAGCACATTTACACTGTTATACAAGCTGTACACTCACTACTTTACATTGTAGCAAAGTGTTATTTCTTCAGTGTTGTCACATGAAAAGATATACTCAAATATTTACAAAAATGTGAGGGGTGTACTCACTTTTGTGATATATATAGCTCTCTCAATGATGTCACTCTTGCTGCTGGTGATTCTCTGATCCACCTATACGCAGACGACACTATCCTGTATACATCAGGCCTTTCTTTGGACACAAACGAGCTTCAACGCCATACAACGCTCCTTCCATAGCCTCCAACTGCTTTTAAAATGCTAGTAAAAACGAAATGCACGCGCTTCAACCGATCGCTGCCCGCACCCGCATCACTACTCTGGACGGTTCTGACTTAGAATATGTCGACAACTATAAATACCTAGGTGTCTGGCCAGACTGTAAACTCTCCTTAGACTCATTAAGCATCTCCAAATCCAAAATTAAATCTAGAGTCGGCTTCCTATTTCACAACAAAGCCTCCTTCACTCATGCTGCCTAACATACCCTCGTAAAACTGACTATCCTACCGATCCTCGACTTCGGCGATGTAATTTACAAAATAGTCTCCAACACTCTACTCAGCAAATTGGATGCAGTCTATCACAGTGCCATCCGTTTTGTCACCAAAGCCCCATATACTACCCACCACTGCGACCTGTATGCTCTCATTGGCTGGCCCTCACTACATATTTGTCGCCAAACCCACTGGCTCCAGGTCATCTAAAAGTCTTTGCTAGGTAATGCTCCGTCTTCTCAGCTCACTGGTCACCATAGCAACACCCACCCGTAGCATGTGCTCCAGCAGGTATATTTCACTGGTCCATCCCCAAAGCCAACACCTCCTTTCCTTCCAGTTCTCTGCTGCCAATGACTGTAACGAATTGCAAAGATCACTGAAGTTGGAGACACATCTCCCTCACTGAAGTTTAAGCGTCAACTGTCAGAGCAGCTTACCGATCGCTGCACACAGCCCATCTGTAAATAGCCCATCGAACCACCTACCTAATCCCCATATTTGTTTTTCTGCTCTTTTGCACACCAGTATTTCTACTTGCACATCCTTATCTGCACATATCACGCCAGTTTAAATTGCTCAATTGTAATTACTTCACCACTATTGGCCTATTTATTGCCTTACCTCATTTGCACACACTGTATACAGCTTTTTCTATTGTGTTCTTGACTGTACATTTGTTTATCCCATGTGTAACTGTTGTTTTTGGTCGCACTGCTTTGCTTTATCTTGGCCAGGTCGCAGTTGTAAATGTGAACTTGTTCTCAACTGGCCTACCTGGTTAAGTAAAATGTGGACTTTTCCGTTACATTTATTTTGAAGGCTGTCATTGACAGTGATGCAAATTGTAGATTTATGCCATAATGGAATAGATCATGCTAAACAAGGTTGGAATGTTGTTAATTTGACAAATCTGTTGAAATCACACTGGACGTAATACACTTTAGAATTGCATTGGAGGCATACCTTTTTCACTGTACAGCCTTACCTATGGATTGTGGATCAATGACATGGGCTATCAGTCTACTCAGTGACACCCAGAGAACATTATCGTAGCTCTTATTGCAGGACTCTGAAACTGAATTAAGCCACATTTGTCAACCTGTGTGTATTGAACAATATTCCAGAGGAAAAACAATACTGAATCAAATCAGTTTATTTGTCACGTGCGCCAAATACAACAGGTGTAGACCTTACAGTGACATGCTTACTTACAGGCTCCAACCAATAGTGCGAAAAAGGTGTGTGTGGGTAAGTAAAGAAATAAAACAGTAAAAAGACATTTGAAAATAAGAGTAGCAAAGCTATATACAGACACCGGTTAGTCAGGCAGTATGTACATGTAGGTATGGTTAAAGTGACTATGCATATATGATGAACAGAGAGTAGCAGTAGCGTAAAAAGAGGGGTTGGCGGGTGGTGGGACACAATGCAGATAGCCCGGGTTAGCCAATGTGCGGGAGCACTGGTTGGTCGGGCCAATTGAGGTAGTATGTACCGCGTAAATGTTTTGGTGTCTGATTACTCAATTCCCAACATCGTACTCAGAGTTGACTGTTACCATTTCATTGATCCCCAATCCTTAGGTAAAGCTGTACAGTGCAATATGAATGTCAATACGCACCATAGGCTGACTGGGGAGGTGATTTCAGTCACGTGATAAGAGCTACAATGCTAATATTTGCATTAACTCTTCAAAGTTGTGTTCTGTGGGTGTCACAGAGTAGACTGACACCCCATTTTATAGCTTCACATTCCAACCTTTTTTAACATTATCTAGTCCAAATATAGCATCATTCCACCAATTGTAACCTTCTGCATCACTTTCAACTAGGTACTTTTATTTTGAAGACATACTGCAAATTCCACTATTGTGCCTAATCCTTATTGTGGCTAGCTTCACAACACAACCCGGTCAGGTCGAGCGTCACTAGCCAGATGAAGCTAGCTGGCTGCTTATAACGTTAGCTTTGGGCAACAGGGTTAAGTAGCTGGCTAGCCATTTATTTTCATGAACTGAAGTTCAATAGGTGAACAATAGTTACTCAAGGATTCCTAAATCATTTCTAAGAATAGTGAAAATGACTGCAGTTTCTACTGGTCATATTGGTGTTAGCTAGGTACCAAGCTAAAGCTAGCTAGCCCAGAAGTTGCAGTCAAACAAATAATGCGGTATTGTAAATACAGCTCGTGGCCGGTGTTTGCAGACTTTTTTTTGTACAGCTTTGACAGTGCTACTGATAGTGGTACTTGGCTTACACGTGCAAATTCAGAACACACAACATTCTATAATAGAACAATGTTATTTGACATGTATTTTTTTGTACACACAAAGACTCAAACTGTGTTCCATAGTATGTTGTGAAGCTATTACTGTGGAACTCCGTTAGGGCAACATCTGAACATTAGCACACTTGGTAGTTAGTGTGTACCGGTTCTCAGCCAGTCGCGAAAGCCAACATCACCCGCGACAGAACGGTTGATTGTCAAGGGCAATGAATCCATTATCTTGGCGTTAATGGATTTTGCCTTTGAGTTTTCGCTGAAATGTTCTTACTCTTTTAAATGACTGCCTGACTTGTTGACTGCTCGATCCACACAGCAGACATTGTGGGCTAGGTTAGGAATGCGGTGTTGCATGTTTAGCGCAAAATTGTACGTGCGTCATATGTATGCACGTCAGCTTTGAGGTCGGTTTTTCACGTCGCCGTTAAACTAGACATCGGGCGATACCGATGTTGGCATTTTTAGCTAATAGCGTCTGATTCCGATATGTTCACCGATATATCGTACATCCCTAATAAAGACACATATTGGAAAACCACAGGCATGTACACAGAACCACAGATAGTAGTGCAGGTGAATGGTAGCAGCACCAGGTGGGCTTCTGTACTGTACCTGTTTGTGGTCTGGCAGCCCGTATGTGCTGGGGAAGCAGAGGGGCTGGGTGTTGGGCTCGAGAGCATTACACTGGTAGTGGAGCTGAACCCTGGGGCCTGACACCTGGGTCTTTCGCATCTCGCTCCCCCTATAGGAGATGGTGATCTCCAAGTCCCAGAGGGATGAGTGGGCGGCAGGCAGGTTGAGCAGGGCATCCGGATTTACTGTTGGGAGATCGGAAAGGTCATCAAATAAGTCACATTGTACTGCATGAGTGAAATGCACTTTATTTTCCAGTACAGAAAAGACATGGTAAAATGCTATTTACACAACAAGTTGGATGTGTGGATTTTTCCTTGACTTGTGGCTGTATGGCCCTGGCATACCTTGGTAGTATGGCTGCTGTACTAGGACTGGTGGCACTGGGTAGTGTGTGTGTACCGGTATAGAGTTCTCTTGAGAAGAAAAAGAGTTGTCATATGTCATTATCAAGCTTTTTCCAGAATTTGTATTTAAAATGTTTGTCATTAACAACCCATTGTGAGGAGTTACTTTCTACAGGTGGGGAGGTGCTGTACCTGTGTGTTGGATCAGGTCTAGGGGGTTCAAGGTTAGGTTGCTAAAGTTCAGTATATCATGCTGTTCGGAGGGGGGGAAAATACATTCAGATTTAACAAGTTTGTCTTTAAAAAAAAAAAGACTAGAATCATGGTTTCTATCAGGGCAGGGTTAAATAGCCAGCTCCTGGTTCAATATAGATGTACTGTTACTATACCTCCATGCCTGGGGGAGTGTTTTCTGTAGGGGTGAGAGCACAGTCAATGCCATAGTTCTCCAGAGTGATTTCTTCTATGTGCGGGCTCTCATAGTTATCTGTAAAAAAAAACAAAAACAAAAAAACAAACAATTAAAACAATTGGGGCAAGAGGAGACTCAAGTTGGCTACCTGAGCTAATGCCTAGGCTTTAGTTCAGCAGGCAAACAGTCTTGTGGCACTTAAGTTACACAAGCCATAGTGATCTTACACTCATTGATGACCAGGTAGACTTTATGGGGGTCGTTTGAGTCCTTGGAGTGGTCTTCCACCATCTTGAAACGCCTGCACAGGCTGTTCAGTGCAGAGCGGAAGTTGGTCTTCCACTTTGCCTCCTCATTGCGATGCTCATTGATTTTCCCGCTGACCACTGCCCATGCCTGTAACCAGATAATTGATGTGCCATAGAATTGAACTGTCATCATAACAAGTTACTTATTAGATCATTATACATACAACATGTAATGATTCATGCACTGCAGTTCACAATCAAGCCACAGCCTCTATTGCCTGGAATTTCTGTAGAGCTCTGGCCACCTTCCACAATATATTCCTTACCCTGAATATTTTACGGTCGTCCTCGGAGCAATCCTTCCTAGAATTGTGTTTCCACGGGACTCTGAACTTATTGTTGTCAATAAAGAACAAACCGGTGTATTGCTCGGTCCGCACCTGTTCTATCAGCCAGTCACCGAACTGAGGTTTGTAGCTGAAACATGCAGGGAGAAAGGAAATAGCCTACATACTTATAAAAAGAGGGGCAGTATATCGGCAACATTGGTGAGTGAAGTGTCATTGAAAGAGCACGTCTTTATTCCAGAGAGAGACTACCATTGCACTACCTCGCAACAATCAATGAAATATGTAACATTGTTTTTTTTAACAGTAGCATAAAAGCACAGTACATTCACTAAGCATAGCCGAGCTCTTGAAAATATCAATCGAACTCTATTCTACATTTATCAATTTAACTACTATAATCTGCAGATTACTAGAAAATGATCTCTGTTTACCTGACGTACAGATATGAAAAATGTTACTTACCTTTGCATCTTTAATGCTGAAACGCGTCGGCTATTTCTGTTTGACTGTGGACGTGTACTACTATGTAAGTGTTCTAATTGTTTTCAGTTCAATGCCGGGCAGAAACGTTTTATAGGCGTCGTGATGTCATATAGTTGGACTTCCCCATTGAACAGAGATGACGAGATTAATGTATTATGTATTCTCACAGTTGGTTGTGTACCTTAATCTATTGCACCTATGTGTATCCAACTCATTGATTGAGTGTAACAAATTGTGTTGAGCATTGAGAAACGTCGGTCTGAAAGTGAAAATTATGCTGAGACGATAGATCGCACATTCTTGATTGCATCATCTTCTTGTTCAGTCAACAAATTATAACGAAACAAGCAAAATGGGCAATTTTGCTGCAATCAAACTGTGTCAGGGTCATTAATATACAACACATAATAGGCTGTATCATAACCAGTGGCGACCCTTCATTCAGAGCAGGTGGGGCTCTGAGACCCACATTTTTTGCCCCCACCCCCCCAAAAAAATATAAATATTATTTTACAATGTAAAAAAAAATATATATATATATATATATTGTAATGACCCTGGGTTTATAAGCTCGGAAATCGACTCTACCGCACAAGCATGCTTTTCGCGCCGGACCTCGGGCTAGAAGGTCAAGGGTTCGAGACCTGCTCCCTCCTGTTTCATTACATTGGTGTCAGAAGTGATCGGACCTAGCATCCACAACAGTGCGTGTGCTTGGCCGGTGAGCGCGTTCCTGTAAGACATAGAGTCGCAAGCTAGCGCGAGGACGCGCTCTTTGAAAGGAGGGAGTAGTGTAATGACCCTGGGTTTAAGCGTAGAAATCGACTCTACCACACGAGCATGCTTTTGCGGCACAGTCGATAGCGCGCCGGACTTCGGGCTAGAAGGTCGAGGGTTCGAGACCTGCTCCCTGCTGTTTCATTACAATATATATATATAATTGAGTTAATAAAGCCGCATACAACCACGGTCTCTTTTTTGTTTTCTTGAGTACGGCAGCTCCAAAATGCAGGTGTTTCAGCCTAGCTCAGTGCTTTCTGTGGTGGTGGGGCGGATCAGCAGAAAATAGGAGCATTGCACCGTGATTGGCTCAGAAATCTGTCACTTATGGGGACCTTCTGCAATCGCCTAGCTTCAGTCCTTTAGTAATGGTAGACATCCAAAGTTTCAGCCCTTTGGGTCCTACCATAGTTATATTACAAGTGCCCTTTCAAGAAGGCTCAAGGTCATTGGTCACAGAAATGACGTCAAATCACGTTATATGTACAGTAGTTTGATTGGACTGATCATGTCAACATCATACTTTCACAATCTTAGCTAGCAGTCATCATCATGAAACAAGTCTACTGGCAAATTGTTTTTAATCCTTGTCATATGAAGAGAAATAATGAAGAGAAAATATAGATAAAACGTATCGGCGCTCATCTGCCATTGGACATAAACATTACACAACAAGTTGGAAATCGCGAATTCAACAATGAGTTGTTTGGAAGGAATCGGTGGCATTGGCTAACCGTAAGCTTTGCAACTGGGAAGTCAGACTAGGAAAATAAGTTTTGAACTATCATCCAACTCGGAATTGTAAATATTTTTCTTTGATGACAAAATTTACCAAAGAAGGACCGCCGCGCACAACAAGGTGAGTCCAAAAATATCTTATATGCTGCTGCATAAATTATGTAATATGCCATGGAGATATGGTCAGCCATATCAGCTATGTTTTTTAAAAAGGCAGTAAATGAGGCTGACAAGACGAGGCTGCCAGACAAGACTCCGCTGATAGCCAGGTGTAGCTGTGGTAAGGATTCACTCCATTGTGCTGGAAAGAAGCTCTACTGTTAGGACAGCTTTATGTAGGCCCTAAATGTTTGTGGGCACCGCTTGTCATCATTATAGTGCAATTAATGTATTGTTTAGTGTTGTGTTGTGTAGTGGCTTTGCTGACATGCATCTAAAAATAATTGGGGGGGGAGTTTCCCCCACCAAGATTTTCATGCTAAAATCACCACTGATCATAACAAACATTTAGGATGTCAATCTGACTCTTATACAGAGAGATCAGCATTTATTCCTATTTTGACAGCAGGCTGATAGCCTGTAGAGCATCTCGCGGAAGTTAAAATGTCATACAGCACCTTGTTCTGGAGTTTTTGTTTTAGGTATTAGATAGAGATATTAATTTATTTGGGATTGAGTCTTGGAAAGCATGTAATGGTAATGCATCATAATCATCAGTAAGACTGGATTAAGGGAGACTGAATGACCCATCATGCATTTTACTCCCATCCTTCTGTATCAATCAAATGTATTTATAAGGCCCTTTTTACATCAGCAGATGTCACAAAGTGCTATACAGAAACCCAGCCTAAAACCCCAAACAGCAAACAATGCAGATGTAGAAGCACGGTGGCTAGGAAAAACTCCCTAGAAAGGCAGGAACCTAGGAAGAAACCTAGAGAGGAACCAGGCTCTGAGGGGTGGCCAGTCCTCTTCTGGCTGTGCCAGGTGGAAATTATAAGAGTACATGGCCATTATAATGCCAGATTGTTCTTCAAGATGTTCAAACATTCATAGATGACCAGTTGGGTCAAATAATAATCAGTGGTTGTAGAGGGTGCAACAGATCAGTACCTCGGGAGCAAATGTCAGTTGGCTTTTCATAGCTGAGAATTCAGAGGTCAAGAGCAGGTGCGGTAGAGAGAGAGAGTCAAAACAGCAGGTTCGGGACAAAGTAGTACGTCCGGTGAACAGGTCAGGGTTCCCTAGCGGCAGGCAGAACAGTTGAAACTGGAGCAGCAGCACGACCAGGTAGATTGGGGACACCCAGGAGTCATCAGGCCAGGTAGTCCTGAGGCATGATCCTAGGGCTCAGGTCCTCTGGGAGGGGAGGTAGACCTGTATGTGACAACTGTAACATTCCATTTGACTGGTTCTAAAGGGATTTTATGCATATGGGAATTCAATGACATGCTAGTTTTGTTTTCGACACCCCTATCACGCTAGTGGATGGATGCTAGGCTATTAGTGAGCGAGAAGGCACTGAAAGCACGTGCCACTGCTTAAATATTTCTAATTGCAGGAAGTGTGTCTCATGTTATCTCCAGGAGTGGAAATTCACAAACAAACAAACATTTTATCCCTATGCCAACTGTGGTCCATATGGTAAATTCTGAAGGTCCTTTCATTGCATTCACATTGAACAATACCTCCTGGGATCTTATGGGGATTTCAAGCACACAGAGGAAGACAAAGGCCCCTAGAACCCTGCAACTAGAAAAGTTTTAATCAGAAACTTTGAGTGCTTGCATCAGCAATCCACAGATGTTGTAGGCCTAATGACTTTAAATCATATAATCGTTCTAATTTTATATCAAAGTTTATACAATGCAGATATATTTAGTCATAAGTAAGCATACATTTCACTACAGCCCTTTGAGTTCGATTCAAACATGACCTAATACATTCATTCATTCATTCTACAAGGCACCCTTCTACTTCAGCCATGTGGCCACTTGCCTGGACAGTAGTAGTGGATTGGGTTGGAGTCCAGGGTTTGTGGGCTAACTATAACCCACAACATCTGCTATGAGTGACGTGCTATTGGTCGAGAGGATCCAGGGTGGCTCACCACAGATTGTTACTTATGAAACTTCACTGTAAATACAAGATTACGCATTGTTCCTATTTACAACCCCACATCTGTGACAGTGAGCTGAGTGAGAGGGGGTAGGTACGCCCTCTTCTTGACGGGAGAACCTCTAATATTGTCTCTCAGCTGGGCCTAGAATAACAGTTCCTTTTTCCAACCATTCTCTTTTAATACAACCACACTGACATACAGGATGTATAATAATCATATTTCCTCCTTATCCTAGATCTGTGTCCTCCCACCAACACGTAATGAGTAGGAAGCAATGGTAGGCCGCCACACAGTGATGAAAAAGCAAAAGTCATATCACTGTCTATTACTATTTCAGTCACTATCACTACAACCACTGTGGCAGTCTAGTACTCTCTCTATTTGTCTCAAGGAAGCCTGTATTTAGCATAGTCTGACCTATCTTCACTGCCTCAGTGAGCCTAATCAAGGCATCACACTCTGGTTTACCTGTGTGGTAAATGGACTCAATGTAGTCTTATACCTACACATGCTCCACCATGTCTGTCTCAACAATGAGGAAGTGAAATCCACTCCAGCTGAACACTTCTCTCTTCCATATAATTGAAATAGTTGTTGTGCCCTAATCGGTGGTTTGTCTTTTTGTAGGAGCAGGCCCCTGTGGCTCTGTGGCAGGGTGTAGGCCCCTGTGGCTCTGTGGCTGGGTGTAGGCCCCTGGACCGGCTCGGGGAAGGATGTAGCTCCCTCATTCAGATGCTAAAGTGCAGTTTTCACATCCCTATTCACACACACATGCACGCACGCGGCCACACACACACAAACACACACACACTGTTGGTGTGTTGCACAGGCCTTTGGTGGAGAATGGAGAAGTGTGGGTAGAGATTTACTCAAGTGTGTGTCAAGGTCAAAGGATGAATTCAGAAATGTTTAGGAAAATCTCTTGAAAAAAATCTTTTGTGATTAGCACTTGTCATACTAGAAACATGCATCATACCGGTAAGACAGTTTAGACACTGGATTGTGGCCAAACTTTCTTACCAGTTTCTTACCAGTATACCTAAATGATTCAGCATTTTGCAGCACAGAGAGGAGAGCATGTATTGTTGAGCAGACAAGTAAGAGAGAGAGTTCTGTATCAAAGATCCCCCAGAATCCTGTATTTCCGGGAGTTTTGAGGGGAAATCCAAACTGCTTCTCTTTGGAGATTGAGACCATCAGAAACAACCATTTCTCTCTATTTTTCTGTCTGTGTCTCCCTCCACACCATTCTGTCTATATGTATACCTTCCTCTCTCTATATCAGTCTGTCTCTGATTTTCTGTCTCTGTCGGTCTCTCCCTGTCTCCATCCTCTCTCAATTGTCTGCAATTATCAGCACTATCTAAATAGACTGGTATGTTTAATATCTACTGTAACTCTGTACCCCAGAGTATAGTCAGGTCTGATACTGTATACTGTACGTATAGGCTGGTTTCATCACTATGAGTGCTTGTAAAAGGATCATAAAGAGATGTACTGTACACACCCACGTGTCCCTGTATTGGCATAATACTGATCTAAAGGTTTTGGACTTCCTGTGGGTGTTTATTTTCTAATCTGTGTGAAGGTGGGTATTGCATCACCAGTTGAAACTAGTTTTATCCCCAGGTCCAGGTTTGACCAGCTCCCGACCTGCCAATGATAATAGACCAACACAGCTAACTGTCGGGTATATTTGATATTGTTTATATACAGTACCGGTCAAAAGTTTGGGCACACCTACTCATTCAAGGGTTTTTCTTTATTTGTACTATTTTCTACATTGTAGAATAATAGTGAATACATCAAATCTATGAAATAACACATATGGAATCATGTAGTAACCCAAAAAATATATTATATTTGAGATGCTTCAAAGCAGCCACCCTTTGCCTTGATGACAGCTTTGCACTCTCTTGGCATTCTCTCAACCAGCTTCATGAGGTAGTCACCTGGAATGCATTTCAATTAACAGGTGTGCTTTTGTGGAATTTCTTTACTTCTTAATGCGTTTGAGCCAATCATTTGTGTTGTGACAAGGTAGGGTTGGTATACAGAAGATAGCCCTATTTGGTAAAAGACCAAGTCCATATTATGACAAGAACAGCTCAAATAAGCCAATAGAAATGACAGTCCATAATTACTTTAAGACATGAAGGTCAGTCAATGCAGAACATTTGAAGCACTTTGAAAATTTCTTAAAGTGCAGTCGCAAAAACCATCAAGCGCTATGATGAAAACAGGCTCTCATGAGGACTGTCACAGGAAAGGAAGACCCAGAGTTACCTATGCTGCAGAGGATAAGGTAATTACAGTTAACTGCACCTCAGATTGCAGCCCAAATAAATGCTTCTTAGAATTCAAGTAACAGACACATCTCAACATCAACTGTTCAGAGGAGACTGCGTGAATCAGGCCTTTTTTCTTGGGCCAAGAAACACGAGCAATGGAAATTAGACCATGGAAATCTGTCCTTTGGTCCGATGAGTCCAAGTTTGAGTTTTTTGGTTCCAATCACCATGTCTTTGTGAGACGCAGAGTAGGTGAACGGATTATCTCTGCATTTGTGGTTCCCACCGTGAAGCATGGAGGAGGAGGTGTGATGGTGCTTTGCTGGTGACACTGTCTGTAATTTATTTAGAATTCAAGGCACACTTAACCAGTATGGCTACCACAGAATTCTGCAGTAATGCACCATCCCATCTGGTTTGCGCTAAGTGGGACTATCATTTGTTTTTCAATAGGACAATGACCTAAAACACACCTCCAGGCTGTGTAAGGGCTATTTGACCAAGAAGGAGTGTGGTGGAGTGCTGCATCAGATAACCTGGCCTCCACAATCACTTGACCTCAACCCAATTGAGATGGTTTGGGATGAGTTGGACCGCAGAGTGAAGGAAATGCAGTCAACTCCTTCAAGACTGTTGGAAAATTATTCCTCATGAAGCTGGTTGAGAGAATGCCAAGAGTGTGCAAAGATGTCATCAAGGCAAAGGGTATCTACTTTGAATAATCTTTTTTGGTTACTACATGCTTCCATAAGTGTTATATCATAGTTTTGATGGCTTCACTTTTATTCTACAATGTAGAAAATAGTACAAATAAAGAAAAACCCTTGAATGAGTAGGTGTTCCAAACTTTTGACACGTGCTGTATGCACTGAGTGTACAAAACATTAAGAACATTTGTTCTTTCCATGACAGACTGACTAGGTGAATCCAGGTGAAATCTATGATCCCTTATTGATGTCACTTGTTAAATCCTCTTCAATCCATGTAGATGAAGTGGAGGAGACAGGTTAAATAATATGCCTTGAAACAATTAGGACATGGATTGTGTGTGTGTGCCATTCAGTGTAAATGGGCAAGACAAAATATTTTAGTGCCTTTGAATGGGGTATGGTATTAGGTGCCAGGCGCACCTGTTTGTGTCAAGAACTGCAACGCTGCTGAGTTTTTCATGCTCAACAGTTACCCGTGTGTATCAAGAATGGCCCACTACGCAAAGGACATCCTGCCAACTTGACACAACTGTGAATTTAGGCTGTTCTCAATATTAGGAAGGTGTTCTTAATGTTTTGTAAACTCAGTATAACCAGTGGAGGCTGCTGAGGGGAGAACGGCTCATAATAATGTCCTGAACGGAGCAAATGGAATGGTGTTAAACACCTGGAAACCATGTGTTTGATGTATTTGATACCATTCCACTGATTCCGCTCCAGTCATTACCACGAGCCCATTCTCCCCAATTAAGGTGTTACCAACCTTCTGTGTTGTAGACCTACTGCACATTTAAGAAACAAATAGGCCTACTTCATGAAGCACAGCTGATGAAAACACCTCATCACTATTCCCTATTGCCACATTTAAATCAACCCTGTAGTAGTCTATTGTGTTCTTGTTGGTGCATCATTTTAACTCGGAGACAAAATAATAATCAATAGCATAATAGGAAAGTGGCCTATTGAAATACGGTTCCTTTGAAAAGCCATAGCACCAATCTTGAAGCTTATGCACTGCTGCTCTCTACTGGCCGATAGCGATATGGAAAGATACAACGATTGTACGGCTTGATGTCTTGTTTTCATCGCCAGAGGTCACTACGTGTTTATTTTTACGCGACTTGACAAGATATTCGAGATGTCTCGTTGAATGTAATATTAGTTTACAATACACGACGAGAGCCGGAGAAGAGCATTGATTTCAATTTGAGACTATTTGTTGAAAATCGCTCAGTTCACTAACGTTTTTGTAAGAGCGGAAAGAATGTTACGAGTTATCATACAAAATGTTGCATTCCATAAACAAATGGAATGAGGAATAATCAAAAGGCCTATTGTCCTTTTTACACATTATGTGGAGGATTAGGTTTGTGCAGCCATTTGACCATAAATAACGTAAGGACTGTTGTTGCAACGTGCTGTCCAGTCGAATGTGGTGCTGAAAACGACAATCCAACATTGACCAAGGGGAAAATCGCCTCAAACGAAAACACAAAGTTCAGGGTGGTACCTAAAGTTGTATATTTATTAATACGTCCAATGTGCGTAATAACTGCCTCGTTGAATAGGCCTAGTTATAACATATTTGTAGCCTAAACACCCAAATCCATATTTGCGAATATACGTTTTACGAATGACAATTGAGGCTTGCATTTGAGTGTTGGAATGGCACAGAATCCAACCGATCGTCAGCTGCCAATATTGCCAGGCAGTAGATGCTTGAATCTCTATGCAGACAATGTGCACCTGTAGCGCACTCGTTGTGCGGTCATTGGGCACGGCAGACATACCCACAACTCATATTACCTTAAATGAATCGTGTTTCTATGCAAGGTCTATAATTCTACACAGAGACACGCTTGCCTTTTTATTTTCTTCTTAATGGCTGTAGCCTGGATACCGGAGAGAGCGTCCTTGGTATTTGGGATTTTAAAGAGCGAGGAGAAGGGTGGAAGGGGAGAGACTGATAATTTGAAGACGTGCCAGGGGTACATTGTCAAATTCAAAAGGCATTTAAAGCACCAAACCATTCACTTTTTTCATTCTCTCCTATTTTTTTTCTTTCTCTCTGTCTTGCTTTCCTTTTGCCCGGTTGCAGGCCGTTTGAATCCACCACTGGGCTTTCAAGTTGGAGACATTGGAATGTAAATGAGCCCAGCGCGTGCTCCTGGCGCAGTGAAAGCTCGGGATTGTTTATTGAGCTCCTGGAGCCACGCGCCTGGCTCGCGGAGTAGGCTAGCAGAAGAATCACACAGCGGGGCGGGGCCTCGCGGGGAAGCGTGCATCTCCAAAGGGGTGGGGTGTGTGGGGCGCGTGTTGAAAAGAGGAGTGCTGCCAAATTTTGGGTCAGATCGGCTCGTGGAGTAAGCAAGCGCGGTCAAGAAAGACTTGGACACCAAAAAGCAACAGCGCTTCAGCTATAGCCACACGGTCCCCACGCGAAGGACACGAGAGCAGTGCACTGTCAACCTCTGTCTATATTTTCTTATCTTCTTCTCTGTCAGTGAGGGTGCGCTGTTGCAAATCCCATCTGTCAGAAGGCCTGTCTCACCACCGACCAAGATGGAGACTACCACCATCACCACCACGCAACTGGCGCAGAACGCATGCCCATTTGTACTGACGGAGAGACGCACCACCATCACCCTGCACGCTCCAGCCCAGGAGTGCGCACTCCCCAATGACACCACTGCAGCCGGCTACCAAAGCAAGACCACCGTGCTGAAAAGACAGCGCTCCAGCTCCCCGGAGCTCCTGCGCTGCAAGCGGCGGCTCAGTTTTAACGGACTCGGCTACTCCATCCCTCAGCAGCTCCCCGTTGCCGTGGCTCGGCGAAACGAGCGCGAGAGGAACCGAGTCAAGCAGGTCAACATGGGCTTTCAGACGCTGCGTCAGCACGTGCCCAACGGGGCAGCCAACAAGAAGATGAGCAAAGTGGAGACGCTGCGGTCCGCCGTGGAGTATATTCGAGCTCTGCAGCAGCTACTAGACGAGCATGATGCTGTGTCAGCCGCCTTCCAGTGCGGGGTGCCTTCCCCTACCATCTCCAACAGCTACTCGGCGGAGCCAGAGTCACCCCACTCCACCTGTTCCTCCGACGAGGGGAGCTATGAGCCCCTGAGCTCCGAGGAGCAGGAGCTGCTGGACTTTACCACCTGGTTCGACAGATACTGAGACACCGGTAGCCTAATTGTCGTTACCATCCCACAGCACCTGTGTATAGGCAGGGCACCTGTGTATAGGCAGGGGTTTCTTCTAACAGAAGTGACTCGAAGTTGAAAATAATGTCAAGTTATTCGATTCACTCTGCAAGGCGAGGCACCCGTGAACACTCTCTTGGCACCGACTTACACTCTCTCTCCCCTCACCAGGCAGCGTTTGCAGGTGGAAAGCAATAAGAAAGAGGAAAGTAAAGCAGAGTTACCGTTGCTATGCTACAAGAGAGGAGGGAGTACAACGAACGGCCCTTTGGTTCCCCTCGGAACAACAGGGGAGATACTGTGTGCGCTCACGCATGGACAAAGCGTCGAATGACTGCAAGGTGACGCTTGGAATTATTTATTTATTGATGACTTTGAATAAGTGCATTAATAAATGAAACAGCATCGGTGCAGTCCGCACAGTAGCCCAGAAGAGGTACACGGTTGTGGCTCAAGGACTTTGCTGTTGACACCAGTTTCAGATAAGGGCAAGACTCCTTCAACTGACTGCATCTGATGGGGAGATTGTATCGAAGATGACCCGCCATCTGAAATAAACTTTGTTGGTGTACATTGTCTGAAATTGAAATTATTCTTTTTAAATATAAAGACTTATTTTTGTTAATTGAGATAAAAGCAAATGTTCTGCAACCACGAACACTGGCACTTTGCTGACAGGGAGAGCTCATGAGATGTGATAAGTATGACTGGACAACTGGACAATTGAATTGGCACATATGTCTGCGTCATGCGATTGGTCACAATATCTTTTACATCCTCCCGTGAAAGATTGAGGGGTTTTACGTGGTATGAAGACCTTTATCAATGTATGCACTTGCTTTCCGTTTTTCGTAGCCTCCTAAAGTGTACATATGCGATTTTAACAGATATATTTTGTGTAAACAGTTTTTTTTATGAATAAAGATATCTCTATTTATATTAAATTATATGATGTTGTTGCATTATTATGTGGACAAAGTTTTTAATTTATTTTCTCAGCCTTGTCAAATAGTAGGTATATGCCTGACAGGCATACTCACAAATAATAGGCTATATGATTTGATTATTATGTAGACACACTTGAATCAGATTTACAAATATATCTGATGGTCTGCACTGAGCAAACAGAGACTTCTTCTGAGGTTCTATTCAAAGACCAAGTCTGACCATTTACCAAGCTGTTTTGGCACACAAGGGAGAACTGCGCAGCTGTGTGAACACTCAATAACCATTTAAAGACGTGCACCATGCCTTGCGCTTTGTCTGTATAAAGAACGGGGAGATTAATATTACGTTTCATGCACTGCATTGTTTCTTTTTCATTCGCTTTCTCTCCGCCCAATAACACGGAGGGCCTGGAGCGGAGGGTGGGAGGGAAGGCGATATATATATATATAGAGAGAGAGCGAGATAGAGAGAGCGGGCGATATAGAGATGGAGGGAGAGGTATATACTATTAACTTTCTTCAAAGGGGTAGTCACTTTTTACAGAGGGAGGGAGGGTATGCGGGCGGGCGATAGAGAGAGAGAGATGGAGGGAGGGAGGGAGGGAGAGGTATATACTATTCACTTTCTTCAAAGGGGTAGGCCCTATAGTCACTTTGAAATATGGCTCAGCGAAAGTCAGGAAGACAACGCAGCGGGTCAAAAATTCTTATTGGCCGATTGAGAACAGTCTAAATAAAACCTTGGTTTGTAGACTACTTTTATCCCCGACTGTGTTTTTCAGGGCGCACACAACCCAATCAAAAAGCCCATCTCCTGCGAAATGGAGAGCACAACACCCCATTGTGCGCACTATTGTGTCTGCCTTTGCGTCTCATTATGCGTATTATGGGGGAGCCTCCATTGTAAATAAACATCGATGCCAGAACCTACGAGGCAGAAAGAGAAATAACTCGTTTAATTTCATCGGGTATAGGCTACTTTATCTCTCTTTGGAATCATAATAAAACCCAACTGTAAGAGCTGGGATCGAGGCTGATATAATATGCAAGGCCAATATGTTTTGCGTAATTTGGGTTGAATTCTAAAACATGCTGACTCAGGATTTACAAAACAGATACCAACATTTTGATAAGCAATGGAATGAGTCTACACTCTTAGAATAACAGCATCTGGATGCTTCATATATGGCACCCCTTAAGGCTCTATATAGAACGGAAATTTGTTCCATATAGAACCCTATATGGAACCCAAGGGTTCTATATGGAAACAATTTTGAACAAGAACACCTGGGCCTCTGTTCAAAGAACCCTACAAAGAGGTTCTACACTGAACGAAAATATAAATGCAACATAAATGCAACAATCTTAAAGATTTTACTGAGTTACAGTTCATGTACAGAAATCAGTCAATTGAAATAAATTCATTTGGCTCTAATCTATGGATTTCACATGATTGGGAATACAGTCAAGTACCTGTTGGTCACAAATACCTTTTAAAAAATAGGTTGGGGCGTGGATCAGAAAACCAGTCAGTATCTGGTGTGACCACCATTTGCTTCATGCAGCTCAAGACACATCTCCTTCACATTGAGTTGATCAGGCTGTTGTCCCACTCCTCTTCAAAGATGCTGGATATTGGCGGGAACTGGAACATGCTGTTGTACACTTCGATCCAGAGCATCCCAAACATGCTCAATGGGTGACAAGTCTGGTGTACGCAGGCCATGGAAGAACTGGGACATTTTCAGCTTCCAGGAATTGTGTACAGATCCTTGCGAGATGGGGCCGTGTATTATCATGAGGTGTTGGCGGAGGATGAATGGCACAACAATGGGCCTCAGGATCTCATCACGGTAGCTGTGTGCATTCAAATGGCCATTGATAAAATGCAATTGTTTTCGTTGTTCGTAGCTTATGCCTGCCTATATCATAACCCCAACGCCACCATGGGGCACTCTGTTCACAATGTAGACATCAGCAAACCGCTCGCCCACATGACGCCATGACGTCTGCCATCTGCCCGGTACACTCTTAGAAAAAAAGGTGCTACCTAGAATCTGAAAGGGTTCTTTGTTGTTCCCATAGGAGAACCCTTTGAATAACTAGTTTTGGTTCCAGGTGGAACCCTTTTGGAACCCTTTTTTTCTAAGAGTGTACAGTTGAAACCTGGATTAATCTGTGAAGAAGACAATTCTCCAGCGTACCAGTGGCCATCAAAGGTGAGCATTTGTCTACTGAAGTCTGTTACGACTGAAGTCAGGTCAAGATCCTGCTGAGGACGGCGAGCACGCAGATGAGCTTCCCTGAGACGGTTTCTGACAGTTTCTGCCGAAATTCTTTGGTTTTGCAAATCCACATTTTCATCAGCTGCCCGGGTGGCTGGTCGCAGACCGCAGGTGAAGAAGCCGGATGTGGAGTTCCTGGGCTGGCTTTGTTACACGTGGTCTGCGGTTGTGAGGCCGGTTGGACGTGCTGCCAAATTCTCTAAAACAAAGCTGGAGGCGGCTTATGGTAGAGAAATTAACATTCCATTTTCTGCAACAGTTCTGGTGGACATTCCTGCAGTCAGTATGCCGATTGCACTCTCCCTCAAAGCATGAGACATCTGGGGTGTTGTGTTGTGTGACAAAACTCCACATTTCAGAGTGGTCTTGTATTGTCCCTAGCACAATATGCACCTGTGTAATGATCATGCTGTTTAATCAGCTTCTTGATATGCCACACCTGTCAGGTGGGTGGATTATCTTGGCAAAGGAGAAATGCTAACTAACAGCGATGTAAACAAATTTGTGCCCAACATTTGAGACAAAAAAGCTTTTGGTGCTTATGGAACATTTCTGGATCTAACACTTTATATGTTGAGTTTATATTTTTGATCAGTGCAGTTGAAGTTGGAAGTTTACATACACCTTATCCAAATACATTTATACTCAGTTTTTCACAGTTCCTGACATTTAATCCTAGTAAAAATGCCCTGTCTTAGGTCAGTTAGGATCACCACTTTATTTTAAGAATGTGAAATGTCAGAATAATACTAGAGAGAATTATTTATTTCAGCTTTTATTTCTTTCATCACATTCCCAATGGGTCAGAAGTTTACATACACTCAATTAGTATTTGGTAGCCTTGCCTTTAAATTGTTTAACTTTGGTCAAATGTTTCGGGTAGCCTTCCACAAGCTTCCCACAATAAGTTGGGTGAATTTTGGCTCATTCCTCCTGACAGAGCTGGTGTAACTGAGTCAGGTTTGTAGGCCTCCTTGCTCGCACATGCTTTTTCAGTTCTGCCCACAAATTTTCTATGGGATTTTGAGGTCAGGGCTTTGTGATGGCCACTCCAATACCTTGACTTTGTTGTCCTTAAGCCATATTGCCACAACTTTGGAAGTATGCTTGGGATCATTGTCCATTTGGAGACCCATTTGCGACCAAGCTTTAACTTCCTGACTGATGTCTTGAGATGTTGCTTCACTATATCCACATAATTTTCCTGCCTCATGATGCCATCTATTTTGTGAAGTGCACCAGTCCCTCCTGCAGCAAAGCACCCCCACAACATGATGCTGCCACCCCGTGCTTCACGGTTGGGATGGTGTTCTTCGGCTTGCAAGCCTCATCCTTTTTCCTTCTAACATAACGATGGTCATTATGGCCAAACAGTTCTATTTTTGTTTCATCAGACCAGAGGACATTTCTCCAAAAAGTACGATCTTTGTCCCCATGTGCAGTTGCAAACCATAGTCTGGCTTTTTTATGGCGGTTTTGGAACAGTGGCTTCTTCCTTGCTGAGTGGCCTTTCAGGTTATGTTGATATAGGACTCGTTTCGGCTTGTCACCAAAAACCCTCACAAACTTTTACCAATGCACAATCGAGAGCATCCTGTCGGGCTGTATCACTGCCTGGTACGGCAACATATTTAGCGGTACAATTCGTGGTTGAACAATGTGAATACGTAGCCAAACTGCACAAAATAATCCAGATATATTTCTGACACTCACATCATCTAATCAAATAACTAATCATATACTTTACTAAAAAATACAGGTTGGACAGCAAATGAAAGATACACTAGTTCTTAATGCAACCGCTGTGTTAGATTTTTTTAAATAACCTTAGTACGACATACAGCTTACGTTATAGCGAGACAGCGCCCGAAATCTGGGCGGAATATAGTCTAAACATTTTCGACAGAAATACGAAATAATATCATAAATGGTTCCTACTATTTGATGAGCTTCCATCAGAATCTTGTACAAGGTGTCCTTTTTCCAGAATAATCGTTGTTCGGTTGTAGAATGTCGTCTTCATCTGTTGATTTAGCTAACAAAGCTGGCCATGCGGCACGGAAGTGTCCAACTCACCAGAACGCATAACAAAGAAAATACCGAAAATCGCAATAAACTGATATAAACTGATATAAGTCGGTTTAATATAACTAGTTTATGATGTTTTTAACACATATATCAAATAAAATCAGAGCCGGAGATATCTAACGTCGATAACGAAAGCTTTTCAGAACGCAATCCAGGTGACCCTTTCGCGCCATGGTGAAGAAAGGAAAGAGTGGTCGCGTCATTCCAACAGGTCTTGTTCGGCCTCAGATAGAGCTATACACCCCATTCCAATTCTCACTGCCTACTGACATCTAGGGGAAGGCGTATGCAGTGCATGTAGACCCATAGATTCCATGCAAATTAATAGGCTGACCCTGGAACAGAGCCCCCGATTTCAGATTTCTCACTTCCTGACAGGAAGTTTGCTGCAAAATGAGTTCTGTTTTACTCACAGATATAATTCAAACGGTTTTAGAAACTAGAGAGTGTTTTCTATCCAATAGTAATAATAATATTAATATTGTACGAGCAAGAATTGAGTACGAGGCAGTTTAATTTGGGAACGATTTTTTACAAAGTGAAAATGGCGCCCCCCTATTGAGAAAAGGTTTTAAAGGCACATTCAACTTAGTGTATGTAAACTTCTGACCCACTGGAATTGTGATACAGTGAAGTATAAGTGAAATAATCTGTCTGTAAACAATTGTTGGAAAAATTACTTGTGTCATGCACAATGTAGATGTCCTAACCGACTTGCCAAAACTATAGTTTGTTAACAAGAAATTTGTGGAGTGGTTGAAAAACGAGTTTTAATGACTCCAACCTAAGTGTATGTAAACTTCCAACTTCAACTGTATATCTCAAATACTCCAGTATCCCTGCACATTGTACATTTTACCCTGTATACTCCACTCTTTTTTCTTATTTCTTGTGTTTTCTTTATTATACAGTATACAGTGTATTCAGAAAGAATTCAGACCCCTTGACTTTTTCCACATTTTGTTACATTACAGCCTTATTCTAAATTGGATTAAATAATCAATTTCCTCATCAATCTACACACAATACCCCATAGTGACAAAGTGCAAAAACAGATTATTTTGAAATATTTGCAAATGTAAAAAACTAAACATAAAAATGATTATTATTTACATAGGTATTCAGACCCTTTGCTATAAGACTCAACATTGAGCTCCAGTGCATCCTTTTCATTGATCATCCTTTAGATGTTTCTACAACTTGATTGGATTCCACCATTCAATTGATTGGACATGATTTGGAAAGGCACACACCTGTCTATATAAGGTCCCACAGTTGACAGTGCATGTCAGAGCAAAAACCAAGCCATGAGGTCGAAGGAACTGTTCGTAGAGCTTCAAGACAGGATTGTGTCGAGGAACAGATCTGGGGAGGTGACCAAGAACCTGATGGTCACTCTGACAGAGGTCCATTTCCTCTGTGGAGAGGTCGGAGAACCTTCCAGAAGGACAATCATCTCTGCAGCACTCCACCAATCAGGCCTTTATGGTAAAGTGGCCAGACGGAAGCCACTCCTTAGTGAAACACAAATGACAGCCTGCTTGGAATTTGCCAAAAGGCACCTAAAGGACTCTCAGACCATGAGAAACAATATTCTCTGGTCTGATAAAACCAAGATTGAACTCTTTGGCATGAATGCCAAGTGTCATGTCTGGAGGAAACCTGGCACCATCCCTGCGGGGATGGCAACATCATACTGTGAGGATGTTTTTCAGCGGCAGGGATTGGCAAACTAGTTAGGATCGAGGGAAAGATGAACGGAGCAAAGTACAGAGAGATACTTGATGAAAACCTGCCCCAGAGCGCTCAGGAATTTCAGACTGGGCGAAGGTTCACCTTCCAATAGGACAACGACCCTAAGCACACAGCCAAGACAATGCAGGAGTGGATTCGGGACAAGTCTCTGAATGTCTTTGAGTGGCCCAACCAGAGTCTGGACTTGAACCCGATCGAACATCTCTGGAGAGACCTGAAAATAGCTGTCCGGCGACACCCCCCCATCCAATCTGACAGAGCTTGAGAGGATCTACAGAGAAGAATGGGAGAAACTCCCCTAAATACAGGTGTGCCAAGCTTGTAGCGTCCTATCCAAGAAGACTTGAGGCTGTAATCACTGGCAATGGTGCTTCAACAAAGTACTGAGTAAAGGGTCTGAATACTTATTTTTAAATGTGATATTTCAGTTTTCATTTTTACTACATTTGCAAACATTTCTTAAAACCTGTTTTTGCTTTGTCATTATGTGGTATTGTTTTTTTTAATCCATTTTTGAATAAGGCTGTAATGTAACAAAATGTGGAGAAAGTCAAGGGGTCTGAATATGCACTGTATATGCTTAACTTGTAAGCTGCAATAATAAATATCAAAATAGTATAAATAATAAAAAAGTATACATAATTTGTTATTAGTTATACTATTTTGATAGTGATTACTGCAGTTGTGTAGCGTTTGCAAATTAAGCATTTCACTGTGCTTGTACATGTGATTGTCACGATTCTCATTGGTGGAAGGAGAGGACCAAAACGCAGCGTGGTAAGTGTTCTTCATTTTAATGGTAAACTTAACACTACAAAGCAAAACAACAAAGTGACAACCGAAAACAGCTCCGTCAGGTGCAACACACACTAAACAGAAATTAATCACCCACAACACACACAATGGAAAACAGGCTACCTAAATATGGCTCCCAATCAGAGACAACAGCTGCCTCTGATTGGGAACCACACCAGGCCAAACACATAGAAAACCAATAACCTAGAAAAAAGAACATAGACTGCCCACCCTAGTCACACCCTGGCCTAACCAAAATAGAGAATAAAAACCCTCTCTATAGCCAGTGATAATAAAACTTGAACTTGAACACACTATTGATATGCTATGTTTAATGTATATTCTTGTCATACGACACGCAATAACAAATACAATTTCCTTGAGTAGGTCTGATTTCCTCATAAGACGGCCATGATATTTACTCGAAGTCCATGAAAAGGGAGAGAAAAATATATAGATTTATTCATGTCATTTGAACGGTGGGGTGATTTTCACCCTCACAGTAACCACTTTTCCATCCACAGATTTTATGTTATTAAAGTCATACCATAATTTTTTTTTTACAACAGCTATGATGGAAACAGGAAGTTGCGGTACAATTTTATAAGTGCTGACAAATAAGCAAGAAGCAAGGTGCAAGATGGCGGACTGAACACAGCAGTGTAGATCACCTCAAGATAAAAACGCAATATTCAATATCGGTAAGTTAGACTAATTATTAGCACTTCACAAACTGATGGGTAATAACCTTCAATCTGGATAACAACACAAAACCAATCATAAGGCTAGAAGAATGTATCGACAAAAAGTACAAAAACAAGCAACACCCAAACAAAATGGAGAGTAAAAAGGAGAACCAATCCCGAAAAGAAAACGTGACTCTTCAATGGACACAGACGATTTAAGCTTTTCACCACCGGGAATGGTAAGGGTGGACACCGAGCTGTTAAAATCAATAAATGACAAACTGGGCATACTCAAATTAGTCAGTAAGGATATAAAGGAGTTGAAGGCGAGCCTCGAGATGAGCTGCGACATTGGAAAAATAAACAACAAGCTAAAAGATACAGTCAGTAAGATTGAAACCGACGTTAATGAAGTTAAAAAGGAAAACATCTTTCTGAGAGAAGCCTTACTTGACATACAGACTAGATCCACGAGAGAGAATCTGGTACTTACAGGTATCCAAGAAAGAAGGAAAAGTTCCTGAATCTGTAGTTAGAGAGTTCTTCCTTATTAAGCCTCTTCAGATCCCACGCGACGCTGTCGACAAAATCCAACTAGAACTTGTACACCGTTTCGGACAGAGAGGACAGAAATATGAGAACCCAATCGTTGCCAAATTTGCTTTCTTTAAAGATTAAACAATGGTTTAAAGCCTAGGTAAAAGACTTGCTGGCACGAACATAGGCATGAATGATCAGTTCCCGAAGGAAATTGCAGAACGGTGCAAAGTTCTGTACCCAAACTTCAAGGAGAATAGATTAAAGGGAAGCGTGTTGCTCTCGTAGTCGATAAAGTGAATATTGATAACCAAATGTTCCAAGACACAGACTACTCCATGGCTATTCTAAACATTACTAAGTTCCCATAGAGGAGTCGGATAATGGAACACCCAATACTAGCCATGGTAGGGATTGTAATAAAAAAATATATAGAAAAGCAATAAAATACAACAGTTGTTAAAGAAATATACTACTACTACACTATACCATTCTAGATAGGGAATATTGGGAAATCATTTGTATTAGATGTTCCATTTATAGTATTTCATAATCTGATAAGACAGCATTTAGAAGAAAGGATAATAAAATACATCTTCAAATATAACAAACTGGAACACAAAAGTACTCAATCAACATGGTAGATATACAACACAGCAAACAGAGGACATAGAAGACACAGTATGTGGTTATGTGCAGATGTATTGTGATGGAAGGTGGGGTGTGTGTTTTTGTGTTTTGGAAAAGTGTGGAGTTTAGTGAGTGAAAAAGCATAGGGGTTGCAAATCCCTGAGCCCGTGTGTTTGTGAGCAGGGGTTGTGAGAGAGAGCTCCAATTTTGTGCAGGTATGGGATATACATTTTAAAATAAATTATTAATATAGTTTATTTATTTACTGTCCTATCATGATGGAACGGTCCCCAATCCTATAACTTAGACACCTACCTGAGTTTCCCATACACTAAGGAGAAGTCCTTATATGTTTTATGGGCCTACTGTAAGTAGCCTGTACGCAGCTGAATCAGAAAGATTAATGTGGTCAGAGACCTACTAAAGCAGCACCGCCCCCTCAAGATTCTGAGCCTGCCTGGCAGGGTTGGTCCTACAAAGCCAAAGCCCCCTGATGGGAGAGCATAATATACAAGGATATTCTCAAAGCTGCTAATGAGAACCTTGACGACCTTGTACCTAGCCGGTGGGGATCCGGTGGGGTTCCCCCACCCAGGCAGTGGCAGTGCTGGCAACACTAGCTGCAGTAACCCATGGGGAGGGGGTCACACTCGGACATTCAGAGAGGGGGCATATTATTGCGGCCCTGGTGGCACAAAATCATCAAAGGTCTGACTGCACAGACATGCTTGGGAATATGGTCACAACGGGGGACCAGCATGTGTGCGTTTCAGGGGAAGGGTGGTGTTTCTGATCTCCATCACCTAGGACTTGACATTGGTTAATCAAATCTCCCCATTTTTGTCAATTTTTGCTCAATTTTGCAGGCCTTCTCATACAGCTGCAACTGTATATGCATTCGTAATCAAGTCCTTTCTTGAGTTGGGCTCTGGGATGGAACATCTGTTGAGCATCTGTATATATGGTTGTTTGTGGGAGAAAGGGGTTGAGTGTGTATGAATGTTTGTGTGTGTAACGATCGTCTGTTGAATTAGGTGTGGACCAAAGCGCAGCGTGGTAAGTGTTCATGTTATTTTTATTTAAACAGAACACTAAACAAAATAACAAAGAGAATGAACGAAAACAAAACAGTCCTGTCAGGTGCAGCAACAAAAAACAGAAAACAACTACCCACAAAACACAGGTGGGAAAAGGCTACCTAAGTATGGTTCTCAATCAGAGACAACGATAGACAGCTGCCTCTGATTGAGAACCACACCCGGCCAAACACACAGAAAAGGAAAACATAGGACACAAAACATAGAATGCCCACCCCAACTCACGCCCTGACCAAACCAAAATAGAGACATAAAAAGGATCTCTAAGGTCAGGGCGTGAAAGTGTGTGTGTGTATGTATCCCACAAGTGTTGCTAGGGAGTAAAGATAGTTAGGGACAATATAGGATGAATCCCAATTGTTTGCTAAAATACTAATTGCTTGCCAAAATGTAATTTTTGTAATGGCAATCCTGGTAAGAGGTAACAATCCTTTGCATGAACTTCCTACATTATTACAAATATGAATAGTAAAGTATGGATATTAAGAAAAGCAGAAATTGTTATTTATATATATAAAAAAGTATAGCTATACATAATGCAAATTGAGGTGAGAGTGAGGGAAATGCTTCTGGCGGTTGATTTGCTTCTGTTCTGTGGGTGGCACTGAGTGCTCTTTTCGAAGGATGGGTCCCGGTCTCTCGGGGGTCCTGGAATCTGGGGGGACAGGGATGGTCTGCAGGTCACTGGGATGACAAGCCAACTTGGGTTGGGGAGGGGTTTTAGCGGGTGGAATAGTTGGGATCAATTGGAGGTTTACTTAGTAGCAATGGTATCATGGTACAGCTACAGTTGAAGTCAGAAGTTTACATACACTTAGGTTGGAGTCATTAAAACTCGTTTTTCAACCACTCCACAAATTTCTTGTTAACAAACTATAGTTTTGGCAAGTCGGTTAGGATATCTACTTTGTGCATGACACAAGTCATTTTTCCAACAATTGTTTACAGACAGATTATTTCACTTATACTTCACTGTATCACAATTCCAGTGGGTCAGAAGTTTACATACACTAAGTTGACTGTGCCTTTAAACAGCTTGGAAAATTCCATAAAATGATGTCATGGCTTTAGAAGCTTCTGATATGCTAATTTACATATTTTAAGTCAATTGGAGGTGTACCTGTGGATATGTTTCAAGGCCTACCTTCAAACACTCTTTGCTTGACATTGGAAAATCAAAAGAAATCATCCAAGACAAATTGTAGACCTCCACAAGTCTGGTTCATCCTTGGGAGCAATTTCCAAACGCCTGAAGGTACCACGTTCATCTGTACAAACAATAGTACGCAACTATAAACACCATGGGACCATGCAGCCGTCATACCGCTCAGGAAGGAGACGCGTTCTGTCTCCTAGAGATGAACGTACTGTGGTGTGAAAAGTGCAAATCAATCCCAGAACAACAGCAAAGGACCTTGTGAAGATGCTGGAGGAAACAGGTACAAAAGTATCTATTTCCACAGTAAAACGAGTCCTATATCAACATAACCTGAAAGGCCGCTCAGCAAGGAAGACGCCACTGTTCCAAAACCGCTATAAAAAAGCCAGACTACGGTTTGCAACTGCAACTGCACAAAGATCGTACTTTTTGGAGAAATGTCCTCTGGTCTGATGAAACAAAAATAGAACTGTTTGGAGGAAAAAGGGGGATGCTTGCAAGCCGAAGAACACCATCCCAACCGTGAAGAACGGGGGTGGCAGCATCATGTTGTGGGGGTGTTGTGGGGATGGCATCATGAGGCAGGAAAATTATGTGGATATATTGAAGCAACATCTCAAGACATCAGTCAGGAAGTTAAAGCTTGGTCGTAAATGGGTCTTCCAAATGGACAATGACCCCAAGCATACTTCCAAAGTTGTGGCAAAATGCCTTAAGGACAACAAAGTCAAGGTATTGGAGTGGCCATCACAACGCCCTGACCTCAATCCCATAGAACATGTGTGGGCAGAACTGAAAAATCGTGTGTGAGCAAGGAGGCCTACAAACCTGACTCAGTTACACCAGCTCTGTCAGGAGGGATGGGCCAAAATTCACCCAACTTTTTGTGGGAAGCTTATGGAAGGCTACCCGAAACGTTTGACCCAAGTTAAGCAATTTAAAGGCAATGCTGCAAAATACTAATTAAGTGTATGTAAACTGTGATGAAAGAAATAAGCTGAACTAAATCATTCTCTCTACTATTATTCTGACATTTCACATTCTTAAAATAAACTGGTGATCCTAACTGACCTAAGACAGGGAAGTTTTACTAGGATTAAATGTCAGGAATTGTGAAAAACTGAGTTTAAATGTATTTGCCTAAGGTGTATGTAAACTTCCAACTTCAGCTGTAATTTAAAAACAGGTCGCTAGGTGTAGGCAAAACCATAAGCAAATAGGTAAACTGTGATATGACTAAAGAGTTAATCAGGGGGATTTTTCCACAAATAGACAGGTATTTTCCTTTCCATGGCAGCAAGATCTTATCTATTTTCTTAATATTATATTATATTAAAATGTATTGGAGTGAGATCATTTCTTTCGGGATATGTATACCCAATATGTCCACATCCCCGCCAGACCATTTTATTGGTAAACTACACGGTAATGTAAAAGCTGTATTGTTTTAGTGAACTAATATGTAATATAGTACACTTATCATAACTTGGTTTTAATCCAGAGAGGTTAGAAAAAGTATCTAGATCCTCTATGAGGCTGTGGAGGGATTCTAATTGTGGATTTAAAAGGAAACATGAATCATCAGTGTACAATGACACCTTTGTTTTTAAACCAACAGCTAACATTTCAATGACAATAATAAATAGATATGCCGATAGTGGACAACCTTGTTTTACTCCTCTTGACAGTTTAAAACTTTCTGAGATGTAGCCATTATTTACTATTTTACAACTAGGGTTACTATACATTCTCCAAAATTAAAATATTTAAACTTCAGTCGTACTGTATCAAAGGCCTTTTCAAAGCAGCTATGAAAACCTGATTTCCCAGATATTTCTAGCGTTCTATTGTTTCCAATACTTGTCTTATATTATCTCCAATGTATCATCCATGTAAAAACCTGTCTGATTAGGATGAATAATATCCGACAATACCTTTTTAATTCTATGCTCTAAGCATTTTGCTAGAATTTTTTTCATCACAACACTGAAGTGTTTAAATGGACTGGATCTTTATATTTACCACTTGGATCCTGTTTTAGTAATAATGAAATCCGACCTTTTTGTTGAGTGTCTGATAATCTACCATTTATATAGGAGTCGGTAAAACATGCTAATAATGGTCCTCTGAGTATATCAAAATTTTTCCCCCGATGCCTTGAGACGGATGAAATTATACCTCGAAGGCAGAACTCAGTGTCAGAGTGAGCAATGAGCTGTCGCCCACTCTTAGCTATGATGTGGGCATGCCCCAAGGGTCAATACTGGGGCCCCTCCTGTTCAGCCTGTACATTAATGATCTGCCTTGTGTCTGTACTGGGTCTGAAGTTCAAATGTATGCAGATGACACAGTGATACATGTGCATGCAAAGAGCAAACAACAAGCTGCACAAGAACTCACTACTGTAATGGTCCAGGTTACAAAGTGGCTCAGTGACTCGTGTTTGCATCTAAATGTGAAAAAAACTGTCTGCATGCTCTTCACAAAGAGGGCAACAGATGCTACTGAGCCAGATGTCTATGTGTCAGGGGAGAAGCTCCAGGTAGTATCTGATTTTAAGTACCTTGGCTTCATACTTGATTCCAACCTCTCTTTTAAAAAGCAGGTGAAAAAGGTCATTCAAATAACCAAATTCAACCTAGCTAATTTCCGATTTACACAAAATTGTTTGACTACACAGGTAGCAAAACTGTACTTCAAATGTATGATACTCCCCCACTTAACATACTGCTTGACTAGTTGGGCCCAAGCTTGCTGTACAACATTAAAACCCATGCAGTCTCTCTACAAACAGGCTCTCAAAGTGCCCAATAGCCATCATCACTGCTACATCCTCAGAAAGCATGAGCTCCTGATGTAACAGATGTATAATGTACTCTCCATGCGTTGTGTTTTCTCATAATAAATCACTTCGGCCAGTGGTCCCAGTTGAGCATAATTTATTTCTGTTGTTAAATGGAAAACAGCACGTTAGTTGTGCAGGGCTTAACAGTATTGATGGCTGTCGATGGCAAAATCCCTTGCATCACATTTTCCTACTGGGCGAACAAAATACAAAAATACAATACAAAATATAACATGTGTAAATACCTGTTGTTAAATGGGAAACAGCATGTTAGTTGTGCAGGGCTTAACAGTATTGATGGCTGTCGATGGCAAAATCTGTAGCATGAAGACAACTGTGTTAGCCGTGGCTTATGTGACCATGACATCGGTGTATGCTAGCTAACACACTTATTTACAGCAATCATATGCCAAAGCACATCCCAGAAAGCCCCTCAATCCCTAACAGGTACCATATACCCACACATGTATAAAATCAGTAACGTACAGCAAACTTGTACACATTGTAAAATAGAAAATAGAAAACAGTATTCAGAACGTGACCTACCCCTTGCATCACATTTTCCTACTGGGAAGACCTGACGTTCGCGATCTCCCCCTATCTGCAAGCGGGGCCAATCACAACACCCCTTATTGTCATCAGAGTTGAACTAACCAATAAGAATGCTTGAACATCAAATACACATTTCTTTAGAGGCAAGTGGAAACATAACCAACCCTGTTACACTGAGTTGGGAAAATCTTGTGCAATACACCGTGCATGTCTTGTATTCAAGATCCTTAATGGCCTGGCTCCCCCTCCACTCAGTACGTTTGTTAAACAGAAAACCCAAACATATGGCAGCAGATCCACAAGGTCTGCCATGAGAGGTGACTGTATAGTTCCCTTAAGGAAAAGCACCTTTAGTCAATCTGCTTTCTCTGTGAGAGCTTCCCATGTCTGGAATACACTGCCATCAGACACACATAACTGCACCACCTATCACACTTTCACAAAAAAACATGAAGACGTGGCTAAATCAATCAGATTTGTGAACATAATCCCTAGCTGTGTATTGCCGCTTTCCATGTTGTCTGTTGTCTGTAGCTTGTGAGGTGTGGAAACACTTTGTTGCTTTTACGGGTTTGTCTTGTTGCTTTTTGTGCTATGTTGCTCTGTCTGCATGCTATGTCTTGCTTGTCCTATGTTGCTCTGCGTGTGCTCACTGCTCAATGATTGTCTATATTGTAATTGTTTTAATAACCTACCCAGGGACTGTGGTTGAAAATTAGCCGGTTGGCTAAAACCGGCACTTTTACTGAACCATTGATTAATGTGCACTGTCCCTGTAAAAATAAATAGACTCAAACTCAAACTCAAAAAAGGTTTGGTATACCTCAACTGGTATGCCATCCAGCCCTGGAGTTTGGTATACCTCAACTGGTATGCCATCCAGCCCTGGAGTTTGGTATACCTCAACTGGTATGCCAAACCTTTTTTGAGTTTGAGTTTATTTGTGGAGGTCTACAATTATTTTTCTGAGATCTTGGATGATTTCTTTTGGTTTTCCCATGATGTCAAGCAAAGAGGCACTGAGTTTGAAGGTAGGCCTTGAAATACATCCACAGGTACACCTTGAATTGACTCAAATGATTTCAATTAGCCTATCAGAAGCTTCTAAAGCCATGACATCATTTTATGGAATTTTCCAAGCTGTTTAAAGCCACAGTCAACTTAGTGTATGTGAACTTCTGACCCACTGGAATTGTGATACAGTGAATTTTAAGTGAAATAATCTGTCTGTGAACAATTGTTGGAAACATATCCAAACCGACTCGCCATAACTATAGTTTGTTAACAAGAAATGTGTGGAGTGGTTGAAAAACTAGTTTTAATGACTCCAACCTAAGTGTATGTAAACTTCCGACTTCAACTGTATATATTTAAATATATCTATTTACACCAAAAATATTTGGGGGATTGGAAATGATACAGACAATTACATTGATGGAAGCTACAATCTCTCCGCAATATTAAAGCTGATCTAGCCCCCCCCCAAAAAATTGAAATAATTATAATAAAAAATGCTGTCATAGTTTGTGTGTTCGACATGGTGGGATCTTTTTTGTCTGTAAAATTAATAATGCAAGAAATGGCTGTGGAAACGCCTTTATACACAAATATTGATTTAATTGCCAATATATCGAAGTAAACTTGGAGTCACGCAATGATATGGAGTGTGGTCCTCCCACTACAACTCGAGAAACCATGCAGTTAGGCTACAGATGAAATAAGGTGTAATCAACTTCACAGGGTGGCGACAGTGCACGGTGATGAGTTTGATGCTCCTTTCCAATAAATATTGAGGGTCTAATTCTTGTTAAATGATCGACACTTGACTGCCATTGGACAAATAAAAAAAAATATTGCTCAAATCCATAATATTCTCATCATGTAGCCGAGACTTGCTTACCCACACAGCCTACCCACACTGTATTTAAGCACTACTGCGGTGTAGTTAGCTTTATATGAAATATTTAGAATTTGCTCGTCAATACCTCTTCAAAGGAAAGTGCAATAATTATGTAAATTATATATTCTGAATAATTTGATGAGAGTGAAGAAGTTACACGCTTTGTTATTGCAATTCTGTGTGTATTTTTGCTTTTAGGCAAAAAAATACTTAACTTTAATAGCTTCCACCCCCATATCACTTGAATGAATACAACCAAGTGTTAATGGTTCAGGGACTTCATCTGTACAGTCTATGGCAACTACATTTCTATTTTTGACTTTGGCTATTTTAAACACATTTTATTTCATTATATGTAACAAATACTTGGATAAAACTTAATTAGCTTCAACCCCAATCTATAGACATTTCCATGGCATTGTTCGACTTTGGTTAATTTCTATAAATTTAAATTGACTTTACATAAAAAATACTTCCTTATTAAAACTTCAAAAGCATCCACCCCATAGGACTTTCATGAATTATGGGACCAACACTTTACATATTGCGTTTATATTTTTGTTCAGTGTTTCTTACTGCAGGTAACAACGCTCTAAAATCTCTATAAAGAAACTGAATCTAAGGGAAAATGAACAAAGGCACAGACTGACAGTAGGAATCCTATCCTCCATTTAAGACAGCATCTGTAAATGGAAAACACTGTTCAACTGACGACCGAAGTCAGCCTGCAGGCAGCCACCTGCCACAAAGAGTCACTAGAGCACGATGAGCCAAGTAAAGTCCCCGTGACAAACCCTCCCCTAACCCGGACAATGCTGGGCCAATTGTGCGCCGCCCTATGGGACTCCTGGTCAAGGCCGGTTGTGACACAGCTTGGGATGGAACCCAGGTCTGTAGTTACGCATCAGGCACGGTGATGCAGTGCCTTAGACCGCTGCGCCACTCAGGAGGCCCTAAAACTACAATATTTTTCTGTGGAGTGTTTGCTTTTCAGTACTTTCAGTTAACCCCTGTGAGTATGTTATTTTTCTATAACATGTACAACCCAACAATTGGAAATTTTTACTTAAGATAGTAATAACATGATAATGATTTCATAATGTCATTACACATCTACGCCACCAGGTGTTGCAGCAGTTAATGAGTACCTTGGGTATCATTGAGTATCAGGACCAGACGCACCCCAAATACACTGTTCAACTGCAACTGACTGTTCCTACTATGGTCGCCATTTTACAATAAAGCAACCACGTGTATGAATAGAGCTCCCTTGCTTCCTCATATGCATAATAGCCTACTTTTCTGTGGGTTATCACAATGGACCAAATAGCTATTTGATTTTAGATTTTAGTACAACTGGGGGTATCTGAAATAAATGTTTATTAGGCTATTTAATGAAACGGTTGAATTTGGCCTTACTGCCCTTATCTCAATAAACACACTGAATAACACACAAATCATTGACGTCAGGGGAGATCCTAAGGCCACAAGGTATTATTCTGCTCATTTGGGCCCAGTACGACCTTTCCTTCTGATGAGTCCTGTGCGGTTTGTGGGAGTCGTAGAGTAAAACAGGTGAAACTTGCCTGTTCGTGGGAGTCTGAACTTTTCATAACAACTGGCACACTAACTATTAAGTGAATTGACAGAATCCAATGCAAGTACCCAGATGTTTTTAGCTCAGTGGTTCCTAACTTGTGGTCGGGACACCATGTGGAAATTACGAAAATAATGTATCTTTTCAAAACCAAGTTAGGAACCACTTTTGAAATGAGCAATAACAATAGTTATTATAATATGTTTATGACATTTTTATTAAACAAGGAACAATCGTACTAGACCTACAACCATCCAACATTACTCATTAGAAAAATATAATGAAATTATACAAAAAGTAGTAACACTGTAGGCTATTTTTCAGTCATTTTCTTTCAAGTATGCATTTGAACATAACAAGCTTTAAATGCTTTTTATGTAGCTGGGATAATTCTGTTTCACAGATCAAAGGTTGCGTTTACACACGATCAAGAGTTGGACTTGCATAATCTAAGCAGCACCACAGCAAAGAAGTAGAACACCATTTGACAGAGGCAATTCAGGAGTCTAATAACTTTACCTAACCACAATGAAGAACATTGACCCATTGCGACTTCCAGCCCTGTGTGTGTGTGTGTGTGTGTGTGTGTGTGTGTGTGTGTGTGTGTGTGTGTGTGTGTGTGTGTGTGTGTGTGTGTGTGTGTGTGTGTGTTTAACTATCGTTGTGGGTACCAGAAGTCCTCACAAGGATAGGTAAACAAGGAAAATTCAGACATTTTGCCGGTCCCCACAAGGAAAAATGTGTATGTGTGTGTATGTGTGTGTGTGTGTGTGAGTGTGTGTGTGTATATACACTACATGAACAAAAGTATGTGGACACCTGCTCGTCGAACATCTCATTCCAAAATCATGGGCTTTAATATGGGCTCTGTGCAGACCAGTCAAGTTCTTCCACACTGATCTCGACAAACCATTTCTGTACGGACCTTGCTTTGTGCATGGGAACATTGTCATGCTGAAACAGGAAAGGGCCTTCCCCACACTGTTGCCTCAAAGTTGGAAGTACAAAATCATCTAGAATGTCATTGTATGATGTAGCGTTAAGATTTCCCTTCATTGGAACTAAGGGGCCTATCTCGAACCATGAAAAACAGCCCCAGACCATTATCCTCCTCTACCTAACTTTAAAATTAGCACTATGCATTAGGGCAGGTAGCGTTCTCCTGGCATCCGCCAAACCCAGATTTGTCCTTTGGACTGCCAGATGGTGAAGCGTGATAGGTCTCCCGGGTGGCGCAGTGGTCTAGGGCACTGCATCGCAGTGCTAGCTGCGCCACCAGAGTCTCTGGGTTCGCGCCCAGGCTGGGCTGGGTTCGCGCCCAGGCTCTGTCGCAGCCGGCCGCAACCGGGAGGTCCGTGGGGCGACGCACAATTGGCATAGCGTCGTCCGGGTTAGGGAGGGTTTGGCCGGTAGGGATATCCTTGTCTCAGTATGTAAAAATGTAATATGTAATATGTAAAAATGTAAAATGTAATAAAATGTATGCACTCTACTGTAAGTCGCTCTGGATAAGAGCGTCTGCTAAATGACTAAAATGTAAATGTAAAAATGTGATTCATCACTCCAGAGAACGCGATTCCACTGTTCCAGAGTCCAATGGCGGCGAGCTTTACACCCCTCCAGCCGATGCTTGGCATTGCACATGGTGAACTTAGGCTTGTGTGCAGCTTCTCGGCCATGGAAACCCATTTCATGAAGCTCCCAACGAACAGTTTTTGTGCTGATGTTGCTTCCAGAGGCAGTTTGTAACTCAGTAGTGAGTGTTGCAACTGAGAACAGATGATTTTTACGGGCTATGCGCTTCAACACTTGGCAGTACCTTTCTGTGAGCTTGTGTGGCCTTCCACTTTGCAGCGAAGCCGTTGTTGCTCCTAGACGTTTCCACTTCACAATAACGCACTTACAGTTGACCAGGGCAGCTCTAACGGCAGAAATCTGACAAACTGACTTGTTGGAAAGGTGGCATCCTATGACGATGTCACGTTGAAAGTCACTGAGCTCTTCAGTAAGGCCATTCTACTGCCAATGTTTGTCTATGGAGATTGCATGGCTGTGTGCTCGATTTTATACACCTGTCAGCAATGGGTGTGGCTGAAATAGCCGAATCCATTAATTTGAAGGGATGTCCACATACTTTTGTATATAGAGTGTATATATATATATAATCATTGTAGTTATTTATAGAAAGAAGTTAAACACAGCAAATGTATATTATGAAATGTGCAATTTATTTCAAAGTAATCTAAAGGTCCCAGAAACCACAACATTTGGTAATGTGAAGTACTCAGAAATACAAATAAAATATATAAATTCACATAAATAGTCAGTAGGTTAGACTAGCTTGTTGGTGTGGTGTGGCTTTACATATTAGTGCGTTGGTAAGAACACATGAGCATTTAGAATAGTTTAAAGGGCTATTACACAGTTTAATGGAGGTGAGGTAGTACAGCCTAGGAGAGATTCAATCAAAACAAAGGAGAATGGCTTATAGAGTCAAGCAATTGAAAATAAATCAATGTAAAATATAAACAGATAATAAGTGAATGGCTTACTGGTGAATAAGACCAATAACAAAGCATATGGGATACAAATGTAAATAAGGAATGTTGACAATAAACAAAGCACTGATGGTGACATAAAGCAATGAACAAAACATACTTTTAAACACAAACAAGGTAGAGGGAACAAACACCAAACTGCCGTTGTTCGGGTTTACCAACTAATGACAAACAAGTATGAAGAAGTAATTACCGTAGATTGTACAGACAAGGTCCCTGAACCAATAACAGATGTTTGAATTCATAGAAGTCGTATGGGGTGGATGCTTATTTTACTTAATTTATTTTTATTTAACCTTTATTTAACTAGGCAAGTCAGTTAAGAACAAATTCTTATTTACAATGACGGCCTACCAAAAGGCAAAAGGCCTCCTGTGGGGACGGGGCCTGGGACTAAAAATAAAATAAAAAGAAATATAGGACAGAAAACACATCACGACAAGAGAGACAACACAACACTACATAAAGAGAGACCTAAGACAACAAAATAGCAAGGCAGCAACACATGACAGCACAGCGTGGTAGCAACACAATATGACAACAACATGGTAGCAACACAACATGGTAGGAGCACAAAAGATTGCACAAACATTATTGGGCACAGACAACAGCACAAAGGGCAAGAAGGTAGATGTAACGATCGTCGTAATGTGGAAGAGAGGAGGACCAAATCGCAGCGTGGTATGTATCCATAATTTATTTGAATACTCTTCAATACGAACAAAACAATAAACAGAACGAAACCAACGATGCTACAATCCTGAACTAGTGAACATAGAAAAACCAATGAACGCACGAACAGGAACAATCACCCACAAACAAACAGTGAAAACAGCCTACCTTAATATGGTTCCCAATCAGAGACAACGTAAAACACCTGCCTCTGATTGAGAATCATATCAGGCCAATAAGACACACCTAAACCAATGAAACACAAAACATAGAATATACCCACCCAGCTCACGTCCTGACCAACTAAACAAAGACTAAACAAAGGAAATAAGGTCAGGAACGTGACAGTAGAGATAACAATACATCATGCAAAGCAGCCACAACTGTCAGTAAGACTGTCCATGATTGAGTCTTTGAATGAAGAAATTGAGATAAAACTTATGAAGCTTTAAAGTAAAGTATTTTTAAAGTAATGTCAATTTAAATTAATTCAAAACAGTAAAAGCTAAAAATTATAAAAGTAATTGCTGTAGATTGTAAAGACGAGATCCCTGAAGCAATATAAGTTGTTTGTATTCATGAAAGCTATTGAAGTATTTTTGACATATAATGAAATCACATTCATTTAAAATAGCCGAAGTCATAAAATACAATTCACAGTCATACATTGTACAGACGAGGTCCATGAACCAATAACAGTTGGTTGAATCCAGGCAAGTGTTATGGGGTGAAAACTATTGATGTTATAAGCAAGTATTTAAAAAAATATATATACAGTACCAGTCAAAAGTTTGGACACACCTACTCATTCCAGGGTTTTTCTTTATTTTTACTATTTTCTACATTGTAGAATAATAGTGTAGACATCAAAACTATGAAATAACACATATGGAATCATGTAGAAACCAAAAAAAGGTTTAAACAAATCTAAATATATTTTAGATTTTAGATTCTTCAAAGTAGCCACCCTTTGCCTTGATGACAGCTTTGCACACTCTTGGCATTCTCTCAACCAGCTTCATGAGGCAGTCACCTGTAATGCATTTCAATTAACAGGTGTCCCTTGTTATTAAAAGTTAATTTTTGGAATTTATTTCATTTTTGAGCCAATTAGTGGTGTTGTGACAAGGTAGGGGTGGTAGTCAATCTGGAAAATTTCAAGAACTTTGAAAGTTTCTTCAAATGCAGTCGCAAAAACCATAAAGTGCAATGATGAAAACTGGCTCTCATGAGGACCGCCACAGGAAAGGAAGACCCAGAGTTACCTCTGCTGCAGAGGATAAGTTCATTAGAGTTACCAGCCTCAAAAATTGCAGCCAAAATAAATGCTTAACAGAGTTCAAGTAACAGATATCTCAACATCAACTGTTCAGAGGAAACTGCATGAATAAGCCTTCATGGTCAAAATGCTGCAAAATAAACCTTACTAAAGGACACCACTTTCTTGGGCCAAGAAACACGAGCAATGGACATTAAACCAGTGGAAATCTGTCCTTTGGTCTGATGAGTCCACATATGAGATTTCTGGTTCCAACCGCCATGTCCTTGTGAGATACAGAGTAGGTGAACGTATGATCTCTGCATGAGCAGTTCCCACCGTGAAGAATGGAGGAGGAGGTGTGATGGTGTGGGGGTGCTTTGCTTGTGAGACTGTCAGTGATTTATTTAGAATTCATGGCACACTTAACCAGCATGACTACCACAGCATTCTACAGCGATACACCATACCATCTGGTTTGCGCTTAGTGGGACAATCATTTATTTTTCGACAGGACAATGACCCAGCACACCCCAGGCTGTGTAAGGGCTATTTGACCAAGAAGGAGAGGGATGTAGGGCCGCATCAGATGGAGGGCTGCATCAATAACAGTTGGTTGTATTCATGAAAATCATATGGGGTGGACGATTTGGAAGTTTTAAGCAACTATTTTTGACATATAATGAACATGACATATAAAATTAATTTAAAATAGCCAAAGTTTTTTAAATTTTATTTAAAGGCCATTTAATTAATTGAAAACAGCCAAATGTAAAAAATAAATAAAATAAAACTTGTCCGCAGTCTAAACTGTTGGGTAGAGTGCATGTGCCAGATTAGGGACACTTGCCAGACTAGGCATGCACCAGAGTAGGCACATTGACGCAACAGTTTCTGTGTCCAAACTATCGGTAAGAGATGAAAATGAGATTGAAACACTTTTTTTTTTCTTTTCGGTAGGCCTACATGAAAACTTCAGCAAAAAAGTTAATTTTGTGTGCACTCGGTCATCATGCACTGATTTTTATCTGCAAGTCAGTTTGTTGGAAACACACCACTGGTGGGAAAAGGCGCATATTTTCTTTATGCGGATTTGACAATATTTGCATGAAAATCTGTCGCCAATTGGATGGAAACCTAGCCAGGGAATGGAATATTCATTTTGGAGTAATCGAATACTGACTAATCAATCACGAAGAACCCATTCACGCAGGAGCGTTCCATGGGCAAACCTTTGATGTATTCCTCAAACATTTCCATTCCCGGCGGCACATTTACCATAAACATAATATCAGGCTAAATTGGCCCATACAACAACCCTGAGACACCGGTGGTGGAGGTTAATCTGCTGCCCTCAATAAGAAGAGATCAGCTCGCCCTCTCCTCTGCTCTCTCCTCCTCTCATCTCCTTACAAACACTGCTTGGCTAGCCTAAATGGGAACACTAATCACCGAAAGAGGCGGTAGAGAAAGTGGGGTGTATTGTTCAACTTGTCCAACAGTCGTGTTGTTCTTTAAACTTTTTTTGTGTTGGCCATGCAGCCGCAGGCAATAACGGTATATTCATAGCTGTAGCTTACCGTGTTGCCAACACATTTGTATTTCACAATATATAAAAAACACTGAAAGAGCTTTGGCTGTAGCCTACTTTTTATGAGTGAGATGGCTAAATTATAATTTTTTATAATGTGCTTTAAAAGTTCAGCTTAAATTTAGTTTTGCAGTCATTGTAGCCTATCAGTGAAATAGTTTGTCTTTATGGCACATTTATTTTTCTCACAGATAACTCTAGCCATTGCATTTGTTCAGAATTTCAGAATCTCACCCTCTATGTGTGGAAAATCCTGCAATATCTATACATTAGTAAATTGAAACAGGTCACTTATGAGTTGTGTAAATTATTTACAAGTATTTTCCTTGTAGTGAAATGTATATATTTCTGTATCAACCAATACTCATAGCCTTTTCCTGCAGTCAAATTACCAAATTGCCCTCTAGTGGGTGGATTGTTAGTCATATTTTTCATAATTTCATAATTAATAAACTTTTTATTTTTAACTGCTGAAAATCCTGTGTTTCTATGTCAAACGGTTTTGTTATATTTCAGTCTTCTGTAATGTACATAAAGTGTAATATTGGGATGCAAACTCAAAATGGAATACATTTCAACTCTATATCTGACGTGGTAAAGGTGTCTTCTTTTTCTAAAGCCCATAACAGTCACATCTGCTCCTGCCACGCACTCTAGTGCTCATCCTGTGTCTCCTTGACCTGCCGCCACTCCCCCAGTGCTCTCTCCCTCTCCCTCTCTCTCTCTCTCTCCGTGTGTGTGTGTGTGAGATTGTGTGTGCGGAGACAGGTGTGCTGGAGTCAGAGCAGATCCCCACCAGCTGCAATCTGTTCCATAATCAAGACCTCTACAAATTCTCAGTCCTGCCACTTCCACACTGCCAGATTGTAATCTCAGCTCATTCTTCCCGCTCTGACTCTGGTCCCTGTCTCCAGTCTGTCTTCGTGTCAGTCCTGCTACTCTGTCTTGGATTCCCCACTCTACGCTCACTTGGACTCCCTCCTAGACCTGCTTACCCTGTCCCACCACCTCTCGTTCCAGCCTCAGCCTCCGCACCTGGTTTCCGGCAACCCGCCTGAGCTTTCCGGTGGCCTGCAGTCAATCTTCCCCGTGTTTCAAAAAATACCTTTGATTACCTCATTCCAGTATCCTCGTCTGAGTCTGCTTTTGGGTTCACCTGTTCGGCTCCGCGTGAAAATAACCATGTGTGCGCGGTATATACTTTTGTTTCAAAGTAGATTTGTTTAAGACTACCAAGAAACACTCTGTGTGACCCTTATTTAGCCCAGCAGTAAACATTTTATAATTTATTTATTTTTTATTTGGCACATGCGCCACCTTACAGTGAAATGCTTACTTACAAGCCCTTAACAAACAATGCAGTTTTAAGATAAATGTCACGCCCTGACCATAGAGAGCTGTTTATTCTCTATGTTGATAGTGACTAGGGTGGGTCATCTAGGTGATTAATGGTTTATGTTGGCCTGGTTTGCTTCCCAATCAGAGACACCTGTTTATCGTTGTCTCTGATTGGGGATCATATTTAGGCAGCCATTTCCCCTTTGTGTTTTGTGGAATCTTGTCTACAGATAGTTGCCTGTGTGCACACCAGTAGCTTCACGTTTCGTTCAGTATTTTGTTGTTTTTGTTCGGTGTTCATTTAAATTAAATAAAATGTACGCCTACCACGCTGCACCTTGGTCCAATCCTTACAACGATCATGACAGAAGATCCCACCACCAAAGGACCAAGCAGCGTGGCCAGGAGGAGCAGGGATCCTGGGCTCGGGAGAAAAGTGAGTGGAGGACATCATGGACATGGGAGGAGATTATGGCAGGGGACAAGACCCTGCCATGGAAGCAGGCGGAGGCAGCGAAGGAGGATCAACGACGACTCCGGGAGTCGCAACCACGACGGAGGCCCGAGAGGCAGTCCCAAAACATTTTTTTTTGGGGGGGGGGCACACGGAGTGGTCAGCGGAGCCGAGGCGTGAACCAGAGCCAGTCAGGGAGTCGAGTGAGGAGCTTGACGCAAAATTCCGGAGAGAGGTGCTGGCGTTGAGAGCGCTGTAGAGTGGGCGTGCTGAGGAGCATGACACCAGTCCGGTGTCATGTGCATCTGTTTCACACATCTGGCCTCCGGTGCGCCTCCCCAGTCCGGTGCGTCCTGTGTCTCCTCCACTCACTCGCCCTGAGGTGCGTGTCATCAGCCCGGTGCCACCTGTACCGGTCCCACGCATCAGGTCTCCAGTGCGCCTCCACAGTCCAGTACGTCCTGTGCCTCTTCCCCGCACTCCCCCTGAGGTGCGTGTCATCAGCCCGGTGCCACCTGTACCGGTCCCACGCATCAGGCCTCCAGTGTGCCTCCATAGTCCAGTACGTCCTGTGCCTCTTCCCCGCATTCGCCCTGAGGTGCGTGTCATCAGCCCGGTGCCACCTGTACCGGTCCCACGCATCAGGCCTCCAGTGCACCTCCACAGTCCAGTATGTCCTATGCCTCTTCCCCGCACTCGCCCTGAGGTGCGTGTCATCAGCCCGGTGCCACCTGTACCGGTCCCACGCATCAGGCCTCCAGTGCGCCTCCACAGTCCAGAGCTTCCGGCGACGGTTCCCAGTCCAGAGCTTCCGGCGACAGTTCCCAGTCCAGAGCTCCCGGCGACAGTTCCCAGTCCAGAGCTTCCGGCGACAGTTCCCAGTCCAGAGCTTCCGGCGACATTTCACAGTCCGGAACCTCCAACGACGGGCCACAGTCCGGAACCTCCAGCGAAGGTCCACAGTCCGGAACCTCCTGAGACGGTCTACAGTCCGGAACCTCCTGAGACGGTCTGCGGTCCAGAACCTCCAGCGACGGTCGGCAATCCAGAGCCTTCAGCAGGGGTTCTCAGTCCAGAGGCTCCTGCGACGATCTACGGTCCGGAGCCTCCGGCGATGATCCACGGTCCGGTGCCTCCAGCGACGACCCACGGTCCGGAGCTTCCGGCGACGATCCCCGCACCAGAGCTGCCATGGAGGATAAAGTATCTGCGAGCGGAGTGGGTACTTCGCCCCGCACCGGAGCCGCCCCCGACGTCCTGTGTCATTCATCATAGATGCCCACCCGGACCCTCCCCTATTGAGTCAGGTTTTGCGGTCGGAGTCCGCACCTTTGGGGGGGTACTGTCACGCCCTGACCATAGAGAGCTGTTTATTCTTTATGTTGGTTGGGGCGTGATAGTGACTAGGGTGGGTAATCTAGGTGATTAATGGTTTATGTTGGCCTGGTATGCTTCCCAATCAGAAACAGCTGTTTGTCGTTGTCTCTGATTGTGGATCATATTTAGGCAGCCATTTCCCCTTTGTGTTTTGTGGGATCTTGTCTACAGATAGTTGCCTGTGTGCACACCAGTAGCTTCACGTTTCGTTCAGTATTTTGTTGTTTTTGTTCGGTGTTCATTTAAATAAAATAAAATGTACGCCTACCACGCTACATCTTGGTCCAATCCTTATGACGATCGTGACAATAAATAAGTGTTAAGTCAAAAATAGATGAATAAAAAATAATTAAAGAGCAGCAGTAAAATAACAGTAGATGATGGCAGAAACATTATGTACAAAATAAGTACAAATAAAGCAAAAAAACACAGTAGCACAATTGGTTAGGAAACCGTAAAACGGCAACAATCTCTTCCGGCCCCGTAGTACTTTAAATGGCACCTGTTGAATGAAGCCTATGATAAGTGAAGTGAGTATTTGAATAGCATCAGGTCTAGCTGTAAGAGGTCAATGCAGGGATCGGATAAGTGTCAGAGAGCAAGGCCCTCCATCCAATCACGTCCCAGCTTTCCACCTGTGTGCAGTTGAGAGGTGTGTTGAGGTCTATAGGTAAGCCCTTGATAGTAATAAGTCAGCCACTGTGCTTGTAAAATGGTGAAAGCGGACTTTGTCTTGGCAAGATGGACTTTCCTCAGACAGCAGACTAACCAGCCTGTGTTTGGTCTTTCAAGCAATATTTGATTGCCGATACTCTAAAAACGTGCACAATGAGACAAGTGGCAAGCGGCTTCTTTGACCTCTAGATTAGATGGTAAGGACTAGGGTCATTACTGCCTGACACTACTTATTATAATTATATCATTTGTTAACCATGTAACATGTGCCTATTCTTTGTCTGTTCTCTCCTTTTCAAAATAATGTTTACAAAAATTGTGTTTTCAAAAGTTAGTTGATAAGAAAGTTACACCATGAGAATAATGTGCACACTTCTCCGATGGCCCCCAAAGTACCATCCCACCATTGTAGCGATTTTAGCCAACAGCGACATGCAACGCCCCTTGCAAGCCTCAAACCCTGGTCTCCAAGCCCGAAGGGAAACCTGCTAACCACTGCTCCAGCAGGTGGTAACAGGCGTACTTAGACAAGGTTCATTAAAGTATTCTGCATTAAAGATTAATTTGAAGAGAGAAATAGAGATAGTGTGAGACACATACAGAACAAAATAAAGAGACAGAGTGGGAGATAGAGAAAGATACTGTAGATGGAGAGATGGTGCACAACCTTGGGCAGTGCTTACAGTGGTGTTAATTTTTAAGCAGGCATACAGACAGACACCACATAAAAGGAAAACAGGCGTTGGATGAATTTGCAGTTGGGTCATTTGTAACGTGTGGATGGCATTGCAACACATGCTCCGTGTCTAGCCTGCTCTGTACAAACACGGCTGGAAGAGAAGGCAGAGAGAGAGAGGGACATGGCTGGACAAGTGAGCAGGTGCCAATGGAAGAGTAATGAGTGTAAAGAGGCTGTTGTGAAGGTCAAAACCATCAGGAGAATTTCCTCACTTGACTAGGACAAACTTGGTGACCCGCCTGGGCCAAACAATAAATGATGTAACTACATTTGAATCAAATTCATTAATTGAATTTCAATTGCTTATAAAGGTGGGTGGGGCCAAACTGGATAGACAATTAATGGATGGATAATTAATAAAACAATATTTGTTGGTTTATTATTTAAAAGTTAATTTTTAAAGGTCAAACTTGAGGAAAGTGTGGACACTTCCTTCCCTGCTAGCCTGGATTTGGAACGATTATGGCCACAGTGTGATGAAGGTCCATTGGATTCAGTGGTCCACTCACCCAATGCACTGAGCCACATTGTTCCTGTGTTTCTTAGGAATGGCTACCTGGCTCTTCCACACAAAACACACAATGGCTTTCTCCATGCCAAATGGAGCCCATCAGATTTCATTTTCTCTTTTCTCCCTCATGCAAGTTCATGTCAGAAGGCCATTCCGCCGTGTTAGAAACCCTCGTTCCCCCCGCAGCAAAAGTCTTCAATAGGCATCCTCCCATTGCACCACCCCACCAAGTCGCCTCATTCCCCGACAATAAAGTCAGTCATTGGACTCATTGTTTTTCTTCTATCTTTTTTTATAAAAAAGGAATCTTTCTCTTTTCGAACAAGATGGAGGAAAGGAAAGGGGAAAAAACAAGTTTGAATGCTCGCAGCCCAACACTCTTAACTGACACTTCAGTGTGTGGCTGAATAGGGCCTAAACTTCAGACGACCCAGAGGAGGAGGAGGCACCCAACCACAGCCCTGAGGGGATGGTGGGGGGTGCTGTTGGGGGGATGTTGGAGGTGGGGGGGGCATCATTTGCATGGCCCATTGTGCTGCACAAGTTTGGGGGCTTTTTTTCAGCGAGGGCCCTTTTGGACATTTACTTCTACTCTGGATGGCTGTGGCGGGCTGTGAATAGTCTCTGCTCCCGGCCGACACAAAGGCGCTTTTGTGCTACGGCCGCACCATATTCATCATGTAATGCCTGTAAGACAAATCTGATTGGACGTCTCTGTCACTTTGATGTGGGTCCAGAGTGCGAGTGGGACTGAGATTGCTAACTTCACTCTCTATTGCTTATTCTCCAGCATTGATACGGGAGTGGGGGGTGAGGAGGGGTGGGGGTTTGCAGTAGAGAGGGGGGAGGGAGAGAGGGAGGGGGTGATGGTCTTCATTATTTGCAGGAGCAAATTCATAATAAATTCCCCCATCCCACAAAACCGGGTCGAGATGATTGACACCACTTTGCGCCAGGCCAAACAAAAGCCCTGATTTAAGCAGAATACCAAATGAATGGGGTGAGCGTGGACTCAATTCAAAAATTGTAATCTCTCCCTTTCCTTCCTCCCCACAACCATTTCTCCTCTCCCCCTCTCAACCTCTCTCCCTCTTTCTCCCACTCACTCACGTATCCTCTTTTTTTCAACGCTCTGCTCTTCTGTGCTTTTGTCCGAGGCGTTCTCAGTTTACAGGGTAATTCTACTCCAGCCAAACTGATAATTGTGCGTCTGGGTTCAAGTGGCTACTGCTGGACTCCTGGGATACACAGCTGATGTCTGCCCGCTACCTAATGACTGGAAGGATCCTCAGAAGCCCTGCTCACTTTAGTAGAGGGGTTTGGAAGAGATATGGGGCAGGGGTTGTGGCAGGGGTGGGGCTTTGGGCAGGGGCTGGGGCAGAGGATGAGGCAGAGGTAAGGGCTATGGATAGGGGGCTGCAGAAACACCTGCCTCTGTCTCTGCTCCAGCCTCACATTCATTCCCAGACAACACCCTCTTTACTGTTACACATTCTTTCCCTCTCCCCTGGTTAACATGAGCTGGGAGTTACTGTTGGTCTTCTCTTGACAGCTTTAACGTTGTCCTTGACCCCTATAGACCTGTCTGCCAGCCCATCAGGAATTGATACATCAACCACGTGTCCCTGGCCTGACCTCTCCTAACGTGAGTGTACTCTCATTAACTGTCTCTCCTAGTTTACTGTTTTCTGGGGCATGTGTGGGCTCGCTCAATGTATGGAGTGATGTGTGTGTATGGGAATACCATCCTACCTCCACCCTCTACTGTTCTTATCCATGTGTTTGTAAGGCTGTGTTTATGTCTGTTTGATTATACAATATCTTATGATGGCGTTGTTGTGTTTCTGTGTGTTTCCCCAATCCTGCTCCCCCACAGCCTGTTGCCAGCTAAGGAGGTGGTACAAACACCCCACGCACGCAAGCACGGACGCACACACGCACGCACTCACAAACACACACACACACACACACACACACACACACACACACACACACACACACACACACACACACACACACACACACACACACACACACACACACACACACACACACACACACACACACACACACACACACACACACACACACACACACACACACAGAGAGAGGAATACCATCCTATCTCAACCCTCTATTGTTCTTATCCAGGTGTTTGTGCGGCTGTGTTTATGTCTGTTTGACTATACAATATATTGTGATGGTGTTGTTGTGTTTCTCCCCCACATCCTGTTTTCTCTGTCAACCTGTATCTCTGTTGAACTGGGAACATGTCAATGCAGTCACCATCAGGACTATCTCTCTCTCTCCTCTCCCCCTCTCCATCTCAATTCAATTTCACTTCAATTTAAGGGCTTTATTGGCATGGGAAACATTGTAACAATGTACGCTGAGAGTCAGGAAGCAAGTTCAGGGAGTGAATACATTTAAATGAACAAAACAAGAAACACAAACAGCACACTGACATGAAAAAGCAACAATGACGACTGGGGAAGAAACCAAAGGGAGTGACATATAAAGGGCAGGTAATCAAGGAGGTGATGGAGTGCAGGTGAGTGTCATTATGCATGTAATGCTGGTGACAGGTATGTGCCCTAACAAGCATCCCGGTGACCTAGAGGCCGGAGAGGGAGCACACGTGACACATACACTACCGTTCAAAGGTTTGCGGTCACTTAGAAATGTCCTTGTTTTTTTACAATGTAGACATTGTCAATGTTGTAAATGACTATTGTAGCTGGAAACGGCAGATTTTTTATGCAATATCTACGTAGGCATACAGAGGCCTATTATCAGCAACCATCACTCCTGTGTTCCAATGGCACGTTGTGTTAGTTAATCCAAGTTTATAATTTTAAAAGGCTAATTGATCATTAGAAAACCCTTTAGCAATTATGTTAGCACAGCTGAAAACTGTTGTTCTGATTTAAAGAAGCAATAAAACTGGCCTTCTTTAGATTAGTTGAGTATCTGGAGCATCAGCATTTGTGGGTTCGATTACAGGCTCAAATTGGCCAGAAACAAAGACCTTTCTTCTGAAACTTGCACGTCTATTCTTGTTCTGAGAAATGAAGGCTATTTCATGCGAGAAATTGCCAAGAAACTGAAGATCTCGTACAACGCTGTGTACTACTCCCGTCACAGAACAGGGAAAACTGTCTCTAACCAGAATAGAACGAGGAGTGGGAGGCCCCGGTGCACAACTGAGCAAGAGGACAAGTACATTAGAGTGTCTAGTTTGAGAAACAGATGCCTCACAAGTCCTCAACTGGCAGCTTCATTAAATAGTACCCGCAAAACAGCAGTCTCAACATCAACAGTGAAGAGGCGACTCCGGGATGCTGGCCTTCTAGGCAGAGTTGCAAAGAAAAAGCCTTATCTCAGACTGGCCAATAAAAAGAAAAGATTAAGATGGGCAAAAGAACACAGACACTGGACAGAGGAACTCTGCCTAGAAGGTCAGCATCCCGGTGTAGCCTCTTCACTGTTGACGTTGAGACTGGTGTTTTGCGGGTACTATTTAATGAAGCTGCTAGGCTATGAGGGAGTCAAGGTCCATGGGCAGCTCCCGGGCTGCACGCTTATCTTTGACCACCTCCGATAATCCATGAAGGAACATGTCGAACAATGATTCAGGGTTCCAGGCACTCTCAGCCGCCAACGTGAGAAAATGCACTGTATAGTCTGCCACACTACGGGCGTCTTGACGTAGCTGGAGCAGCTTACGAGCAGCCTCTCTCCCGGACAACCAAACACCTTCCGAACTTCCGCCACAAACTCCTCTAGACTGAGGCAGACGGCGGACTGTTGCTCCCACACCGCAGTAGCCCAGGCGAGTGCCCTACCGGACATCAGCGCTATGATGTACGCTATCCTCGAGCGGTCCGAGGGGAACGAAGAAGGCTGTAGCTCAAAAATGAGGGAGCACTGGGAGAGAGAAGCCAGGCAGGTTCCGGAATCTTCAGCGTAGCGCTCCGGCGGAGGTAAGCTGGGTTCTCGGGTAGGCTGGAAGATTACAGGTGTGACCCGCTGCTCAGTGGGGAATCCGCAGAATTGTTCCAGCAAAGTCTTGAGGTCATGGCGTTCTGCCAGGGTATCGAGTCTCTCCATAAGACATTGAAGTAACTCCTCATGTGGTCCAATGGTGGATCCTTGCAGGGAGACAGCATTGTGGAGCTTGTCTGAGTCTGCTCGGTCAGTCATGGCCAGTTCGTACTATCACGTTTCAGGGAAGTCCCAGATGCAGACAGTGTCAAAGTAACAAACGTTTATTACTAGAACAGGGGGCAGGCAAAATGACAGGTCAAGGGCAGGCAGAGGTCAGTAATCCAGGTCAGAGTCCAAAAGGTACAGAAAGGCAGGCAGTCTCAGGGTCAGGGCAGGCAGCGGTCAATAATCCAGGGTAGTGTGACAAGGCACAGAACGGCAGGCAGGCTCAGGGTCAGGGCAGGCAGAATGATCAAAACTGGGTTAACTAGAAAACAGGAACATTAGAAAATTCAGGAGCAAGGGGGAAAAAGTTTGTAGGCTTGACAAACAAAATGAACTGGAAACAGAGAACACAGGTATAAATACACAAGGGATAATGAGGGGAGATGGGAGACACCTGGTGTGAGGTGAAGACAAGCACAAAGACAGGTGAAACAGATCAGGTTGTGACAGTATATATGCAGTGTTGTAACGATGTGTAAATAGTTAACGCACAAAAGGGAAAATAAATTCACATAAAAATGGGTTGTATTTACAATGGTGTTTGTTCTTCACTGGTTGCCCTTTTCTATTGACAACAGGCCACACATATTGCTGCTGTGATTGCACACTGTGGTATTTCACCCAATAAATATGTGAGTTTATCAAAATTTGATTTGTTTTCGAATCTGTCTGTGTAATCTGAGGGAAATATGTGTCTCTAATATGGTCATACATTCGGCAGCAGGTTAGAAAGTGCAGCTCAGTTTCCATTTTGTGGGCAGTCTTGTCTTGAGAGCCAGGTCTGCCTACGGCGGCCTTTCTCAATAGCGAGGCTATGCTCACTGAGTCTGTACATAGTCTTTCTAATGTGCCAAGTAATTATCTTTTTGTTTTCTCATAATTTGATTTGGTCTAGATGTGTTGCTGTCCTGGGGCTCTGTGGGGTGTGTTTGTGTTTGTTAACAGAGCCCCAGGACCAGCTTGCTTAGGGGACTCTTCTCCAGGTTCAATTCTCTGTAGGTGATGGCTTTGCTTTGTTATGGAAGGTTTGGGAATCGCTTCCTTTTAGGTGGTTGTAGAATTGATTGGCTCTTTTCTGGATTTTGATAATGCATGAATTATTTGGTGTTTTAGGTTGTACACAGAGGATATTTTTGCAGAATCCTGCATGCGGTGTCTCTCTCTCTCTCTCTCTCTCTCTCTCTCTCTCTCTCTCTCTCTTCATCTTTCTCTCTCTCTCTCTCTCTCTCTCTCTCTCTCTCTCTCTCTCTCTCTCTCTCTCTCTCTCCATCTTTCTCTCTCTCTCTCTCTCTCTCTTCATCTTTCTCTCTCTCTCTCTCTCTCTCTCTTCATCTTTCTCTTTCTACTCTCATCGTCTGTCTGTCTGTCTGTCTGTCTGTCTGTCTGTCTGTCTGTCTGTCTGTCTGTCTGTCTGTCTGTCTGTCTGTCTGTCTGTCTGTCTGTCTGTCTGTCTGTCTGTCTGTCTGTCTGTCTGTCTGTCTGTCTGTCTCTCTTCGTCCCTCTCTCTTTGTCCATCTCTCTCTCTCTCTCTACTTGCAGGCTACAGACAATCCATTCAAGTGTATTTTGTGGCTTTTGGCGAATGCGTTCTAATGATCTAAAGTCGCAATTTTCCTACTGCCTGTAAACACACAGTCCAGTTCAAAGTGAATGACGGCAGGTCCATGTGGCAAATGGCTTATTTGCATAGGCCTACTGTAGCTTTGATTGGCTATGTCACACCGGTCTGTGTAGAGTCCGGTCCTGGACAAGACTGACACGTTTTGATTAGGTTTTATTTACAGCAGTGTCTATTAATTGTCCAAATGCACGGCCACTTTCCCACTATATTGCTATAGAATTTTCACTAATGCCTTACTGTATGTCATTCCTAAACATTCTATCGAAGTATGAAAACGTGAAAATGACCACATCTATGTGCTCGCTTCTCAGAAAATGTACATATTCTTCCTGGTGGTGCCTCAGGATTAGACTGGAAATATAGTTTTGCTTATCACTTCAGTCACAAGTACATTTGTCTTTTAAATGGATAAGAGATTGTCATTGTTGCCAGCTAAGGAGGTGGTACTCGCAGACAGACAGACAGACAGACAGACAGACAGACAGACAGACAGACAGACAGACAGACAGACAGACAGACAGACAGACAGACAGACAGACAGACAGACAGACAGACAGACAGACAGACAGACAGACAGACAGACAGACAGACAGACAGACAGACAGACAGACAGACAGAGACAGACACACACACACACCACCCCCTTCACATACAGTACATCCCCCTACAACCGCCACCTATTATCAGTAGAGATGGCCAATAGAGGCCTTGGCCCTTCTTCCTAAAACAAGGTAAAGGATTAGTGAGAGCCATTTAGAGGCCCCTTTTCATTTCATTAGCTTGTGACCCCTCCAGTAGATTATTTTGATCTGGCCAAAGGCTGGGTCTACTTTTAATGATCCAGACTGACCAAAGAGACGCATAATACTTAACACACCCATTGAAGGCCCCAAAGAAGAGAACGGATGAAAAGAGAAGGAGAGGGAGAAAGAGAAAAGAGAAAGATTAAAAGTGGCATTTACCAGTCACCGGTGGTGGAGTCTGTATGGAGGGGGAACTGGTGATGGAGGAGTGGCGTTACGCCCTCAGACTTTTGTCAGAATATGGTATTGTTCTTCATTGATGGAGTGGGGGCCCCCTTCTTTTGGAGGGCAAAATTGTAGCAGTGCTTTAAGCTGATTTCAGGGAGAAAAGAGAGAGAATAAAATAAAAAAGAATCCACGCACCTCCTCTTCAGATATAATAGGCATGTAATAAAAGAAAAACTTCAGGCTTTAGAAAGTTTTGTCTGAATTTGCAAAGCCTCATGGGACGTGGGTATTGTTCATGTTTGTGTGCTCTGCTCAGAGGTTAAAGTAGATACAGTGGGCCTTTGATATGTGACAGATCCATCATAGAGGACTGGACTGATGAGGACAATGTAAACAGAACAGACAAAGCAGCCTCTCCTCTCCTCTCCTCTCCTCTCCTCTCCTCTCCTCTCCTCTCCTCTCCTCTCCTCTCCTCTCCTCTCCTCTCCTCTCCTCTCCTCTCCTCTCTTCTCTTCTCTTCTCTTCTCTTCTCTTCTCTTCTCTTCTCTTCTCTTCTCTTCTCTTCTCTTCTCTTCTCTTCTCTTCTCTTATCTTCTCCTCTCCTCTCTACCCACCTGTCTCTCTGCTGCTCTGTTGAACTAATTGCATGTATTTGTTCACTCTGTGGGTGTTTGCGAAGGGATCTCTTCCGTTTACCTATGGCCAATTAGTCCATATTGAACGCAAACACAATAAAATCTAAGCAGCTTGTGCTATTTAATGCCTCACAAGCATGCCACCCAATACATTTCTCATATTAACTAAACAAACGGCTAAAATGCTGCAAGGGTGGAAGGGATGGCATTAGTTGTTGCTTTGGTTGGCTTTCCCTTAGTTTTCTCTTTTCACTTTTTTTTGGCCTCGTATTTTCTGGCAGCTAGGTCAGCCAGTTTGCTCTGTCTGGCTGGCTATGCATGTAAAGAGTGTCCCCTCTTTGTTCCAGCCTTCGGCCCAGAGCCAAGCTCCCCCTTCAAAACTTCAGCCCTCACACACACCAGATTCCCTCCTCCCTCTCAAACAACCCCATTCCCCTCTACCTACCCCAAATTGCAAATAACAAAAAAAGAGAGGACAGAACAGCAAAGACAAGCATTGCTTTAAAAGCAGGTGTCCAGAACGTTTCAGTGTTCGTCGATTTCAAATGTGGACCCTTTAACCCTGCTGCTTTTCTAGCTGGTGGTAGCCAGTCAGAAGCCTAATCAGTCTCCCTTGATAATGCTGGGAGGTTGAGGGCTGTCAGTCAGCCTTTCAGACAGGGAGCAGGAAGAAGCCGTGGCAGGGGAGCCCCTGATTGATTAGTGCCTCTTTATTGAAGGGTGTGTGTGTGTATGTCAAGGCAGGGGAGAATGGGCGGAGGCGGGAGGCTTTATTTGAGTCTAGGCGACAGAGAGAGCACTATAATTATGACTTTTTCTTTCTGACAGCGAAAGCTGACAGAGAGGGTTCTTATGGCTCACTTCACTCTCTCAGCCCCCTAAAGAGAGATTATTGCTGCCCTAGGAGCCCGGGACAGGCTTGCTCATCAACAGGCCTTTAGAGAAGCCTGAGTGGAGAGAGAGGGGCCACAATACAAGGACTTTAGAGATAGATGGATGACAATTACAGAGATGGAGACTATTGTGCATCCCAAATCGCACCCTGTTCCTTGCATAGTGTGCTACTTTTGATCAGAGCCCCATAGGACTTGGTAAAAAGCAGTGCACTACATAGGGAATAGTCTGCCATTTGGGACACAGCCTATGTCTTCTACAGCCTATGTCTTCTACAGCTACCTCTACTGGAACCAAGGCAGAGAGTGTTAGAACTACTAGTACTAATACTGCACACACTTAGTTACACACATTGTTGTCCTGCGTGGCCTGTGCTCCCTGGTAGGACGTCTTCACTTTCTCTTTCTGTCTATCTTTATCAGTCTGTATCTGGGTCCCCTCTGTCCCCTCCATCTACAGAGCCATGTTAAACACACAGGTTGATATCCACTGGGGTGAACGTGTGTGTGTGTGGGTGCATTGCTGTTTAGTGACAGCTCCTATCTGCCAGGTATCAGAGGAGTCTGTTAGAGAGAGACAGAGAGAGAGAGAGAGAGAGACCATGTAGGTGGGCCACATGATTTATAGGCTCTTCTTTCCTTTCCTCCTCCTCCTATTCTGTTCCTACTGTATTACTCACTGATAACCAAGTGAATGTCTGATCTCAGTCAACGCACAGGTAGGTCACGCATGGGTGAGTAGTTGTATTGCCTCTATTAAGAATACAATAACGTCATTTTGAATTGAAAATAGTAGTTTATCCAATGGCTTATCAGTCATTACTGTGATTGCGGTGGTAAAATTGTGACTTATTTCAGGTACAATAAAGCTTTGTTTGTGAGACTAACGTCTATCTGATTGATCCCCCCGTCTCTACAGAGGAACAGTTATGCAGTTGGAAATACTAACACAATATGAACTCAACCATAATGTGAACCCTAACACAACATGAACAGGCTCAACACAATTCTCCTAACACAATGTGAAGAAACTGAACACACTCAGTGTGTCAGGTGAGCCCTCCAGACCTGTAGTCCTGTTTGTTCTACCCCTGCTGCCGTGTTCCTCCAGTACCTAGCCTGTCCCCTTTTACGACCCATCACAATTACTGTCACTCCCCACATCTGACCTCTTTAGAGAAAACATACAGTATGTTTGAGGCTTGTTTGAAACCTGGATTGAAAGCAGCTCTAGGCCTTAGTTCTGTTTAGCTCATTGTGACGACAAATGTGTTAGTAAAAAGGTTCTAGTGTATAATTGATGAATTTAAGAACTCCTCTGAACCCATTTCCTTTGAATCCCTCTGGTGGCTCTGAACAGTCTCAGGTGAAATCAGGTACATAACCAGGGTCATTTGGTCAAGTTACCTGAACACGTTTTTTGTGTGTTTTGTTTTATGTTTGTTCCCTGTGGTTGTATTTGTTTTCAAGCAGCAGAGGGTTGTTTTTTGTGTGTTTTCTGTTATTTGTTTCCGGCGGTTACATGTTGTTGGCCAATCGTGGGCGGTGAATGACAGAACAGGATGGAGCTCCGTCTCAGAAGAAGAAGCGCAATGGATTGTGTCACCTGACTCTCAAGATTAGTAGAATCAAGGGGTGGAATTTGAATACTTTGAAGTGTCTGCAGTTCCTAGATCTTATAGGTAAGGCCAGGAGTTGTTCTTGACCACCTGACCAGGAAATAACTCCTGGCACTGTGTATACATGTACTGATGACCCCACCCCCTCCAGTCAGGTCACATGGTCCCGTCACTGAACCCTATTGGTTTTCCATCCTCTCTGCCTATATCATACCATTTGTATTTGTCCTTCTATAACCCCTCTCCTTGTCCATTATGTTCTAAAGAGACTTGACTTCCATTTTGGTTTCAACTGTTCAGATCTGTTGATGGAATCTAAAATGTCTCACTGGACAATGGCAACAACCACAGTACAGAACAAACATCATTTACATTTGTCTTGACGAACTGACAGTGCTTGAGCCTCTCATTATGTTATCACGATTGTAAGACATGACTGAAAGAAGGAAAGCAAGCACAAGAGGAAAGAAATCGAGAAAGAAAATAAGATGTAAGAAAGAAAAGGAGAGAAGATAAAAAGAATACAATTAAAAATAACTCCTTCAATGCATCCTTGTCCCATCAATGTCCTGTACAACAGTAGGAGTGTAAACAGAGAGTTTGTGTGTGTGTACGTGTGTTGGGATGTCAGGTTGCCTATGTGGCGTGTTGCAGCAGGTTAGTAGGCCAGGTCTGCTGTATGTATCTGGTATTAATCACCCAGTTAGATAACAGCCTGTTATAGCTGGACTTCTTTAGCTGTGGCACGAGCCCTCCTCTCCCCACTCAGTCACATAGAAGGGTTGCGCACACACACACACACACACACACACACACACACACACACACACACACACACACACACACACACACACTCACACACTGTTTGCCCATCCTGTCAACCCCCCCCCCCCCCCCCCCCCCCCGCTCACACCTTCACCCTGGATAACCACCTGTGTGTTTAGTATGGCTGTGTACTTGGAGGAAAAATTCCAGCATTAGCCCATTTGTCAGAGTGTGGGGTTGGAGTGATTAGATATTCACGAGAGCTGGGATTTAAAGTCAACAATACGGCAGGTGTTGAGCGCTTTTTACTGCAGACGAGTGTCTCCACTCCTGGCTCTTTATGGGTTATAAAGGATGAAGCCCTCCTTTTCCACCATTTCTGCCCCTGTGGCCTGGGCAGAGACCAGGCGGCTTGATCTGTGGGGCAGCTGAGATGAAAAGTTGGACAGGGAACACAACACCCTCAGGCCACATGAAATACTATGAAGACAGCCTTAGTAGTCCTTGTTCCTCTATGATAAGTAAACCCCTGAAGAAGTGCCTAAATCAAAGGAAACCTTGAATCCTAATTTGTTATTCTACTGTACCCACTACAGTGTATCCACCCAGCCCTCATTTTTCTATACTCAGTCCCATGAATTATTGTTCAGGAACAATCTTTCTTTTGTATCAGAGGTCAAGTAGCCTAACACACATTCGCATCAGTGACTCCCACTATGACATGGCCTACAGTGTCTGACAAGTGTTCATTTCTGGATATGACCACGTTGATGACAATGAGAGTTGTTAAACTGTTTCTACCTAACCTATATCTCACCCCTCAGCCGGTTTAGCTCATAAAACGTGTGGAGGCATTAACTGAGCCGAGTGTTCAGCACGTCCAAATCACTCAGCAGCATTTACATCTCTGGGTCTATCTGGAACAGGTCCCAGCTCCTGGGCTATAGATCACTATGCTAGCATGGTGTGGCGTCTCGCTATGCCTCAACCCCTTTAATACAATGTGCAAGTGGCAAGTACCTTACGTGTTCATGTCCCTGGTCTTTTGAATGGGCTTGACAATTATATTATCAAATTCTTGAAAATGTCGTCATATTAGATATATAGACTGAACAAAAATATAAACGCAACATGCAAAGTGTTGGGTCCCATGCTTCATGAGCTGAAATAAAAGATCCCAGAAATGTTCCATACTCACAAAAAGCGTAATTCTCTCAAATGTTGTGCTTAAATTTGTTTACATCCCTGTTAGTGAGCATATCCCCTTTGCCAAGATAATCCATTGGCTTGACAGGTGTGGCATATCAAGAAGCTGATTAAACAGAATGATAATTACACAGGTGCACCTTGTGCTTGGGGCAATAAAAAGCAACTCTAAAATGTGCAGTTTTGCCACACAACACAATATCACAGATGACTCAAGTTTTGATGGAGCGTGCAATTGACACGCTGACAGTAGGAATGTCCACCAGAGCTGTTACCAGAGAATGTAATGTTAATTTCTTTACCATAAGATGTAGTTTTAGAGAATTTGGCAGTACTTCGAACAAGCCTCACAACCGCAGACCACGTGTATGGCGTCGTGTGGGCGAGCGGCTTGCTGATGTCAATGTTGTGAACAGAGTGCCCCATGGTAGCGGTGGGGTTATGGTATGAGCAAGCATAAGCTATGGACAACGAACACAACTGCATTTTATCGATGTCAATTTTAATGCACAGAAATACTGTGATGAAATCCTGAGGCCCATTGTGAGGCCCATTTTTGTTAAGGTATCGTGACCAACAGATGCATATCTGTATTCCCTGTCATGTGAAATCCATAGAATAACTAATACATTTGTTTCAATTGACTGATGTGAATCAATTCAATTCCTCATGTGAATGTGAACTGTAACTCATTAAATCTTTGAAATTGTTGCATGTTGCATTTATATTTTGGTTTCTATTTGGTGTAAGGGGGTGTAGATATAGGTGTGTGTGTGTGTGTGTGTGTGTGTGTGTGTGTGTGTGTGTGCGTTCACGTGTGTGTGCTTGTGTGTGCGCAAGTGAGTGTGGGGCAACCCTGTCCTCCTTACAGAGTCACAGCAGTGATATCTAATCTTGTTGTAGACAGAGGAATGTGTGAAATGCTGTCTTCTCTACTGGGGGGTCTCCTCTTCATTCAAACACCACTGACACACATCCATAGATCTACACATCTACAGACACAGTACAGATAGGCCTCACCATTACGAGAACCACCACCACCACTACTACTGCTACTATTACCATCCACTCAATCAGAGGTTAACTGGGGCAGAGCAATGGGCCTCAGGAACCAATTGAGTTAGCCTTTCAGACAGAAGTCTGTCCAGTGAATGGGGGCAGGGAGAATATGTGACAGACTTGTTCCCAGATCAATCACTTTCAATCCCAACTGGTTTTTAGGTTGGATTATAGAATGAGAATTAGTTCTAATTACAAAGGTTGGGTGGGAATCATTATCTCATTGATCCATTCTAGTAATAGTTCCATCACAATGGTGGGCAGAGGAATGCCAATCTGTTTTCCTCCACGGTACTTTTACCATATTGGACAAACACAGATGGATGGATGGAGGAGGTCAGGGACCATTGTTCTGTGGTGGAATAGTTCTCTACTGATGAATACTTTACATCTGGTGCCCACTGGGAACAGTTAGGAGGGATGGCAGAAGTACCAGCAATCTGACCCAGAAATTCCCCCTTTTGTCAATACTGTATATGGGAGTAACAGTTTTAGCGTAGGCATTGATCAAAAACATGGCTGATTCACATGAAATGAAAGAACATTAACAATCCACAATAGACTTCACAGACAACCATCCTCAATGACCCCAGTACCTCTAGGGTGAAATATCGTTCTGAATAGGAGAATGCCGGCTATTGTAACCTACACCTTGTTTTTTCCAGACATCATTTGACTATAAGCCCACCCACACACCCTGTGTTCTGTCGTTAGTAAATAAGACGGATGCATCTTTAATAGAGACCTGGGTGATCAACCTGGATAGCAGAAAGTAGGGTAAATAGAAATATGATAAAGTAAAGGGGAACCTGTGGCTGGTGGGTCTGTGTGCTGCATGCCACAGTTTGTTCAGTGTTAAACCAATAAGATATGGCTGGTGTGATGGTGGTTGGGTTGGGCCCAGGAACAGATAGGGGCTGTGATTGGGTGCACCATGGAGTGTGACCCCAGCATTCATATCAGTGGCTCAGATTTTCAGTTAGATTGTGGTGTGTGTGTGTCTGGAGGGATGATGTTTGCTGTTGCCTTAAAATGTGTCAGGCATAGGCAGGTGTGTGTTACAGCATGGAAAGTGTTGGCGTTTGAACTGCTCCAGTTCCAAAGTGTGTGTGTGTGTGCGTGTGTGTGCGTGTGTGTGCGTGCGTGTGTGTGTGTGTGTGTGTGTGTGTGTGTGTGTGTGTGTGTGTGTGTGTGTGTGTGTGTGTGTGTGTGTGTGTGTGTGTGTGTGCTTGGTGTGTTTAGGGACATCCGAAGGTTGGCCTTTCTGCCTTTTTCTCGGCAGGTGAACAGCAACCAGGGGGGTTCTAGGAGGACAGAGAGAGTCTGGGTAGAAAGTAGGGAGAATAAGGGTTTTGTGAACACTCTGTCCTTTTTCAACTGTCAACACAGGTAGTTGTCTTACCTGCAGTCTGACCTTTAGTGAATGTGGAAGGTGCACTCTTCAGACTAGGTAGCACTATTACATGTTGATTTAACCTTTATTTAACTAGGCAAGTCAATTAAGAACACATTCTTATTTTACAATGACGGCCTACTCCGGCCAAACCCTCCCCTAACACGGACGACGCTGGGATAATTGTGCACTGCCCTATGGGACTCTCGATCACGTCTGGTTGTGATACAGCCTGGGATCTAACCAGGGTCTGTAGTGACGCCTCTAGCACTGAGATGCAGTGCCTTAGACCGCTGCGCCACTCGGGAGCAATTTCCTCACCAGTGTTGGGGTCGTTCCTCAAATAAACGAATATATTACCTATTACGCATTACTTCGTTCAACGGAAGCATATTTCTCTATATTTATATCTATCTATATATATCTTGCTTATGAATAGGAGAGTATAGTCGGGTATTTGATTAGTAGCCAATTGAGCGATTGGTGTAGGGAGGGGGCTTTTTTACACAGCTAGCTTAGTTAGTTGGCGAGTAGGAGCGTTGGCCCAGTGTTTGGGCCAGTAACAAAAGGTTGCTGGATTGAATCCCTGAGCTGGCAAAAATCTGTTGTTCTGCACCTGAGCAAGGCAGTTAACCCAGTGTTCCCCGGGTGCCGTTGATGTCGAGCAAGGCAGTCATCCGCTCCTCTCTGATTCAGAGGGGTTGGGTTAAATGTGGAAGACACATTTCAGTTGATTGCATTCAGTTGTACAACTGACTAGGTATGCCCAAATAACTTTACTTATTACTCCCAGAAAAGTAATTAGTTACACTACTCATTATATTACTTTTGCATTGCACCCCAAAACGTTTCACATCCTCACTCAATGTAAACAATGTCAACGTTACGTTACATCAGAGGTGACACCATAGGTACTGGAGTGGTGTAGCGAAAAAACTATTCTGGGGCAGTAATTTGATCTGGTAACCAAACCAGGTAAAACTCTGGACCTTATACGGTATGAGATGACTAATCTGTTGGAAAAAGGTTTTATATGGGTTATGATGGGACCAGAGGTTTTCTAATCAGGTCACATGGTTTAAAAAACTCCTGGAAAAACTCCTGGCCTCGGGGAGGATGAAAACCCTGTCAAACAGTAGCAACCTTGTACTTGTTCATATTAGTTATATTTTAAAGAAGGACTGGTGAGGTTTCCTATACACAAACACAGAGAAGCAACATGATTGGACAATAAAACTCATAGGGCTGAGAGGCACTTTGGCCCTCTTTTTGGGGCTTTGCGTCAATATATTTTATTAAGCTAAATCAAGGTGACGTGGCGCTGCCACATCTGATGGAAAAGTGCTGTCGAAAAAAGCCTCCTCACCACAACTTTTCGAGCGTCCCTGCGTTACATAGGGCTATACACCAACACCAGTAGCCTAATTATTGATATTTTGTCTGAAAGAGGGGGATTCTACTGTGGATAAAAGCAGCATTTCCTCTACTACATACCCAGCTACAAGCTTGTTCAGCTCTCCCTGGGTTACAGCCTGTCCTCCTGAACCATTAAAATCAAGCCTTGGTTGTTTGGATGAGGTATGAGTTTTGTCTTGGATTGTTGCTTTTGCACGTGCTTCAAGAGATTGGAAGTTGTGTTTCTAGCAGTGGAGAGGTGTTTGTCTCCCGGGCACAGTTTACATTTGACAATTACTGTATATTTTTGCCATTGTGTCCTCCTACCAAATCACTAATGGGATTACTTCCACTCTGAGAAACTCAATGTTTTAGACACTTCTGACATTTTTTATCTCCCTCACTCTTCAAATTAGTGGTGACTCGAGGAACACTGGAGGTCCTCAAGTAACCACCAGTAAGCCACACCTCCAATCTTATAGGCTGCCACCTCTGCAAAATATTATTAAAAAGGTTAAAAATTGAATCCCTCCAATCAGAAAAAGGTTGAAACTTTACACAGGAACCTTTTTCAACTGGAAAGGTTCTGCCGGTGGGGCAACCCAAAAGGTTCTTCCAGGCACCTTTACTTCTAAGAGTGTAGAAGTGTGTGGATGCCTCTGCACTTGGTGAGAGGATGTCAGACTCAAGGCTAAAACAATTGTTTACATTGGGCGAACAGAGGGAATAATAATCATCACAGATATTAATTTGGATCAATAACTGAAATAGGAAGGCAACGATAACAAAAGTAACAAAGTAACAACAACATATCTTTAACCGCAAAATGTAATAGTAGTGTTACCCCAACACTGTTCCTCGCACACACACACACACACACACACACACACACACACACACACACACACACACACACACACACACACACACACACACACACACACACACACACACACACACACACACACACACACACACACACACACACACATACACACACACATAAAATCAAACATTACATTCCCGTCTTCCACCACAGTCTACCATTGGAGACAGAGCTCATTGTGTGTGTGTTGCTGTGTGCTCCAGGGGAGCTACTGTGTGTTTGAGCGAGAGGCGATTGGGTGATTTGTGACCCAGAGAAACAGAGTTCCAGGCTGTCGGAGTAGTGTAGGCCGCAGGGCCAGGCCAGGCAAGGGAGTAGTTGGGGCACTGGGTCTGCACTAATGTGACATACACCTGAAGGCGCAGGACAATGGGGCCCATGCAAGAGCACAAAATAATTATATCCAAGAAATCTAGAGAGCATTAGGTAAAATTTCCTTTTACAGTACGAATGCCAGGTAATTGCTGTATTTTTCATAGAAGTTAATGGTAAACACAATAAAGTATTAAAGAAAACTAGAAAGAATAAGTTAACATATATTTCATAAAGTACCAGGTTAAGACTTTTTTTTTTTATCCAGTGGGAAATTCAAGAATTAACATTATTCACATTTGCTTTGATAATTCTGTTAGCACAAATAAAAGGATCAAGCAGTTGCTAAAACTTTGCACACGTCTGTTTGTCGTTCATTGAAAGCCTGTAGCGGTCTGTATCACCCAGAGTGTTGTGTAACCTGCCTTCTCTCCAGGGCGTAAACACACACAGGTTCTCTCATTGTTTTTCAAAAAGCATCATGGGATTGTGTTTGTGTTACTCTGCTGCCAAGTGACATTCCCAAATGCCAAAACACATTTCCAATAGGAAGATGGAACACGGGTTTGTGTTTATTCCTCGAGTCATTCAATTATCTCCTCTTCGGTTTGTTTAACATTTCATAATCGTGATCTCATTTCAGATTTTTCTTGGTTGATTTTCAGTAAATTATGCCAACGCCTCGGCTGAGAGGAGAGAGGCTTGTGGTGTAGAATGAATTAAGAGGGCTTGGCTTGCTCCTTCTATGTGTGTGTGTGTATGTGGTTGTGTGTGTGTGTGTATGTGTGTGAGACTCAGAGTGAAGGTATCCCCGGCAAGACGAGGTGAATGTATCTGTGTGTGTGTGTGTGTGTGTGTGTGTGTGTGTGTGTGTGTGTGTGTGTGTGTGTGTGTGTGTGTGTGTGTGTGTGTGTGTGTGTGTGTGTGTGTGTGTGTGTGTGTGTGTGTGTGTGTGTGTTTGTGTGTGTGTGTGTGTGATGGCTGCTGTGAAAGGCACCATCTGTTCCGTGTGACAGTAATGAAGTGAGGGGCATATTGGGACAAAGCCTCAGACCCATTCATCACAGCGCTGGGCGGACCCAGCATATTCCCCCTGTCTTCCAGGGATACCTTCACACACACACACACACACACACACACACACACACACACACACACACACACACACACACACACACACACACACACACACACACACACACACACACACACACACACACACACACACACACACGCGCCTATGGCTCTATTTAGTCATTATTATTTATTCCCTAATGTGATTTATTGTGAATGTATTAACCTAGAAGTGCTTTAAATATTTCTCCTATCGTGTGCAGTGTTTTGGTTTATTTCTTATTTACTTGTTTGAGTGACTTCCTTTACTTTTAATTGGTTAACCCCTAAGGTTGATGTCAGCTCCTCCTCTGACATCTAATTAGCATAATGTAAAAATCCTTGGGATGAAGTGCAGAACGACGTTTGAGTGCGTACCAATGGTTTCCAGTATGATGACGTTACTGATGAATCTTTCTCCACCCTCTCTAGGCGTGGCCTGCTACGCTGAGACTGTCGAGGACACGACTACCGCATCGGAAACCTGTGATGTCAATGCCGAAACGATGAACGCTCCATGCCTAACAACTATGGACTAACATATATGCGGTGTGAGCATGTACGGGCCTGTCCTTGTGTTTGTTCTGTGTTGCTTTAATCCTGTAAACCACTTTTAATACTAAGAAAATATATGATATTGATATATTGATATGATATATAAAATAATGATATTGTGTGTGTGTCAGTGGTATTGGGGTAAAAATAACCTTATTTTTTGAGACACACACACACACACGATAGGTACCCATCGACCATTAGATTGGTTGTGGATACATGCACATACTGTACCTGTAGAATTCACTCCTAACCAAATCACCTGGTTAGATACGGTTGCTCTATTGATACACAAAATCCCTCATGCAAGCACAAGTTGGACGTGATGTTCCCGTCATAAAAATTGTTACTCAGAACAAACTAAGAGCTAGTTTAATGCTGTGTAGTGAATCATTCTGATGGACGTGGAAGACAGACAGAAACATGTACACAATTATAACTTGATCCTCTGCCAATGAAAGGCTTGTCATGATTCCTATTTGCATATTTATCCTCTTTCTCATGTATTGCTACCTCATTGTTCTTCAGTGCAGAGGTCTTGTGGTGGGAACGCTATGCCATAACCAGGACATGACAGTTGTGGTTTTGCAGTTATGACCTTGGTCACACACTGTACTAGATTACCTGGTAAATCTACAGCCTGAAACTAACTGTTGAACCTTAACATGCAAATATCCCCTTTATAAAAGAAAGGGAGGACCCTTCTTTTTCAGGAATTCAAAGTAAATGTTGGCTCATTGGATGTGTGTAGCACTTCATTTTTGTGTGCGAGTTCTTCATGGCCTCGTGCTGAATATACAGGTAACTGCCAAAATAAAGGAAACACCAACATAAAGTGTCTTAAAAGGGCGTTGGGCCACCACGAGCCAGAACAGCTTCAATTTACCTTGGCATAGATTCTACAGGTTGTCTGGAACTTTGTTGGAGGAATGCGACACCATTCTTCTGTGAGAAATTCCACATTTTGTGTTTGGTTTCTGTTTTTGTGGACTCTACTATAGTATACTGTAGTCTTTACAGTTTACTATTAGTATAAATACAGGAGTAAAAAAAAGTAGTATTTAGTAATTACTGTAGTGTGTTTACAGACTGTAATACAATATACTGTAGTATTTACTGTAATTTTTTTTACTAAAGTGTTTTTGTTCTTTTAGCTTTGACATGAAATTGGGGGGCTTTCTCATTGAGGAAATATACTGAAGAAATAGTAAAAGAGCAATAACCTGTAGGTAGGCAGGACTGAGTTTTACTGAGTTACTGAGAGTTCAGCGCTTCTGCTCTTTCCTATAATGTCTAGGGAACACCATATATGGTCTATACTGTCATGTATATTTCTCACTTACAGGTGGCACAAATTGGGATAATTGAGATATGGGGGAGGGAAATGGGAAGGGTATATGCAAATTAAATATTGTAATATTTACTGTAGTTTTAAAAAATCATGTTTTTGTGGTAATGTTTTTGTTTTTGTAGTAATTGCTTCAGTTTTTTGAATGGATAATACTGCAGTATTTACTGTAGTCTTCTACAGTATACTGTACAATTCTATACTAAATACTACAAACAGTCGAGGCTACTACAGTGTGTAGTATAGTATTCTATAGTATACTACATATTTCTATATTACGTATTATAGTATTCTATAGTAAACATAGTATATTTTTGATGTAGAATAAGTGTTCAATTGGGTTTGGAATCTCAACCCAATTGAACACTTATCTCACATAAAAATATACTACAAAGTATACCAGTGACTGAGACGGCCATGGTATATTGTTTTCATTCTCATCAAACCATTCAGTGACCACACATGCCCGTTGGATGGGTGCATTATCATCTTATGCGGGCATAGCCATGGTAGCCAAAATAACGGCCTGCCCAGCATTTAATAATGGCCTGCTCAGCATTTAATAATGGCCTGCCCACCCTAAGCATGATAGGATGTTAAGTGCATAATTAACTCAGGCACCACACCTGTGTAGAAGCACCTGCTTTCAATATACTTTGTATTTCTCATTTACTCGAGTGTTTCCAGTATTTTGTCAGTTACCTGTATGTGTATTGTGTAAATCCATGAGATTATAAATGTCTGCTAAATGACCATATTGCTATAAAATTAACAATATTCATACTGAACAAAAATACAACATGTAATGTGTTGGACCCATGTTTCATGAGCTGAAATAAAAGATCCCAGAAAAGTTTCATACGCACAGAAAGCTTATTTCTCTCAAATTTTGTGCTCAAATTTGTTTACATCCCTGTTAATGAGCCTTCTCCTTAGCCAAGTGAAATCCATCCATTTGACATGTGTGGAATATCAAGAATCTGAATAAACAGCATGATCATTACACAGGTGCATTTTGTGCTGGGCAAAATAAAAGGCCACTCTAAAATGTGCAGTTTTGTCACATAACACAATGCCACAGATGGCTCAAGTTTTGAGGGAGTGTGCAATTGGCATGCTGACTGCCGGAATGTTCACCAGAGCTGTTGCCAGAGAATTTAATGTTCAGTTCTCTACCAATGTCATTTTAGAGAATTTGCCAGTACGTCCAACCGGCCTCACAACCGCAGACCATGTGTAACCACGCCAGCCCAGGACCTCCACATCCGGCTTCTTCACCTGCGGGATCATCTGAGACCAGCCACCCGGACAGCTGATTAAACTGAGGAGTATTTCTGTCTTTAATAAAGCCCTTTTGTGAGGAAAAACTCATTCTGACTGGCTGGACTTGGCTCCCCTCCCAGGCCCACCCATGGCTGCGCCCCTGCCCATTCATGTGAAATCCATGGATTAGGGCGTAAAGAATTTATTTCAATTGACTGATTTCCTTATATAAACTGTAACTCAGTAAAATCATTGAAATTGTTGCATGTTACGTTTATATTTTTGTTCAGTGTATTATTAGGCCATCCCTTCTACAGTCCCCCCAAGATCTGTGATGTTTAAGGCCTGGGGTTTCTCCTGCTATCATAAACTCTGGGCTGTAGTTCCAGCCAAAAGCCTCCAGGTGAATGTTTGATAATGCTTACCTAACCCACCACAGTTTGAACGGCCTCATGTACAGTGTTAAATGCCTGTTAAATGGTTATCTTACTATTCAAATGATTAATTATCTGTGATCTGACATTATTCAAAGCATTATTTAACAGTAGTTTCAGTCTGATAATTCTAGTCCCCTAGATAGGCCATCCTTGCTCCAATCCCCCTCCCATCATGGAGGTCTGTGCTGTGCTGTCTGGCTCTCAACCCTGGGACTGACTGATCGGTCTGATAACGTTAAACCAAATCAGACCTCATCTCTGTGCAAACGATTAGGATCACTATTCAAACATTGACATCAGCTGCAAATATTTTATTCTCTGTTGTATTTATCCAGACAGGGCTTTTTCTAACGCCCACCAACACCAATATTGACTCCTTCCTCTTCCTGTGTCTAATCTCAAAGCGCCTTGGCTCCTCTTGAAAACCATCATGTTGACATTATTAACAGCAATTTATCATATTTTCAGAGCCCTCTCTTGTGGTGTGTCCCCTCGATCTTAACGTACACACACACACACACACACACACACACACACACACACACACACACACACACACACACACACACACACACACACACTCTCTTATGCAGGCAATGCACACGCACATTTTGTTTGGCTTGTGTAGAGTTCAACGCTTGTTAGTTCATTTCCAGTTTTGTAACTTCATTTTCTGCCTATCCTTTCTTCTACAAAAAAAGAGTCCCTCCGTTCGTGCACCCCCCAGCCCCCTTTAGCCATCAGTGATGTTTGTCTATACCCCCCACTGCCTGCTTTAACCCTAGCCCGCCCAGCAGAAGACACAATGGAGGCCATTCTCCTCACCAGTTGCCCTTCCCTGTGTGTTGTTTGTGTGCCCTCTCTCTTTCTCTCTCTCTCTCTCTCTCTCTCGCTCTCCCTTTCTCTTTCCTTTACACTATAAACACACGCTTTGTACATAACTGCCCCCCGCAGTGCTGACCCCCCCCCCCCCCCCCCCAACAACCCTGACACCCAGACATATCATGTATGTGTGCTATGAATGGCTATATTGTGTGTATGTGTAATATAAGTGTTTGCAATATGTCTGTATAAGCGTCGTCCTCTGATGTGCCTGAGTGATTGTGTGTGTGTCTGTGTTTGTTTGAATGCTTTGGGTTACTGACTGCATCTGTTTGAATGTGTTCATGTTTTTGTATGATTGCTATGACATTTATGAGTCCATGCGTGAGTAATAGCATTTATGTACGTATGTATGTATGTTTCTGCATTTAAGTGAAGGTGTGTGTGTCTGTATGTGTGTTTGTGTTGGATAGAGGAAGAACTGTCCTGTCGTCTGGGCTCCTCTTTCTCTCCCAAACTCAGCGTGAAGTGTTGGTCAGCTTGTTCTACACAGGTTACCCCTCCCTTCCATTTGTACCCATTCTCTTCTCTCTTCTGCCATCCCCATGGAGGGAGTGGGGCAGACCAACAGGGAGCGTTTTCAGGGAGGTTGGGTCCTTCTGTATGCATCTCTTAGTTTCCATGGCAACTTTTAGTTTTTCTTTCCCTTGAATAAAAATGTGATTGTTTGATCAAGTGCACATTCCCCATTTTAGAATGTTATAACTTTGAATATTTAGATGTGCATCTCAACAACAAGCAACATTAAAATGAAAATAAACAGTGTGGGATGTAGAGATGGCTATACAACAGATAGTTACCTCAGTGCTGAACTCTTTTTTTACATCCCCATTCTAAGTAAGAATAAACCACCTTTCTCACAACTCAGTAAATATATACCTTCATCTCAATAGAAGCTGGCTTGTGATGTGTTCTCTGAGTTGTGTTTCCCTCCCTGCCTCCCTCACTCCCTCATTGACTGGGATGCTGGTGTGCTTCACGCTCTCTATACATGCAGTTTCTATTTTCCTGTCGTGGAACTGCAGTCTGAGCTCCACCTCTCAGAGAATGTGTGTGTGTTATTGTATGCCTGTGTGTATGTGTGTGTGTGTGTGTTAATGTATGCCTGTGTGTGTGTGTGTGTGTGGGGGGGGGGGGAGCCCCCTCTCAATGGCCGGGAACGGCGTCCCTTTCCTCCAGCCCAGAGGATAAGTCTACTGTTATGCTAATGTCCATGTCCTGAGACTAATAGGGCCTTTTAAAGTAGAGCATTTTCACTCCCTGCACAGCGTCCCACTAAGAGGCTTAGGGGGAATTCTGACCCAAGTTACGTGTGCATAAATGAAACTTTATTCCCTTTTTATGCACTTTTGTCTCTACGCATATTCTGGCCTTGTACGTAAGTATGAGGAAACGCATGTGACAGCTAGCTATTCGTTTGGGTTCCATGTCATAGAAATGGAGGTGTGTCTACAGATAACCGTATTCTGACCTTGACTTAATTCCCTCATAATTACACCACCTTTACTTGTGAGGAAACCATGATAAGAACAAGCAACCTTTCAGTTCCAAGTGGAAAACATCAACTAGATTTTTTCACAATAGGAATAACCCCAATCTCCATGCACTGCAATTTATGCATTGATGAGAGCTATTGATATGACCTAGGTAAATGAGTAATCCGTTTGGATAAGGGGATTATATATTTTTGACCTGATGATAGCTGGAGACAAATGTGAAACCATTCATATTTCAGCAACCTGAAAAGCGTGTCAACATGACAGGTGTTTCAGACTCTTTTCCACAGTGAAGTATAAATATCTGTGTCATTATTGCACATTTTTATTGTAGGCCTATGGCATTATAATTTGCGGGGGTGAAATTGGAGACCCAAGCCGAGACTGTAGCCTATTGAAACCCATGAAAGTAGTGCCGAACCTAGCGATTTAAAGCGCTCTAGAATGTTTTAATTATATGCCCAGACTTTCCAGGTTTAGCCACCTTCAGTGAAACCCACATACTGTACTTAATAACTGTCACTTTACACGACGACTGGACCGGTGTCATCACAGTTCCGTGATTAGCAAGGATTAGGGTAGATTGATAGGACTATTGTTCAACCTCTATTGTACACTTTTCTAACCTTCCAATATTTAATGTATTGAAAAATGGAATATGACAACTTTCAGGAGGAATCAAACCACTGTATTTTGTATTCACCAATATACAGTATTTTGTATTCACCAGTATACAGTATTTTGTGTGTAAAGACTCTCCAACCCTGTTTATGTATGATTCATAAATACATAAATACTAAATCTACCAATTGGTGCTGTAAAGGTGACGAATATGCGTGCATTTAGAGGACTTTCTTTAATTGATCTCAATTCTGAACCAGATACAAAGTATATTGAAAGCAGGTGCTTCCACACAGGTGTGGTTTCTGAGTTAATCAAGCAATTAATATCCATCATGCTAGGGTCATGTATGAAAATATTAAATCATTTCTGGATAACATTAAAGTACCTTACTATGATTGTTTTCAATCAAGCTTCTTAGCAAAGAGCAATTTGTCAAGCAATCATTTTTCTAGGACTGTCTGGAAGTGGTCTGAGTGGGGAAGGGTAAACTGAAAACTAACTGTAATTGGCAGAGCGGTTTGGAACTCTCTTTCTTATTGGTGTGTTAACAATTTTTTGGGGTGATGTCACCAGGCAGACCAAAACTCCATCCCACCAGAACAGGTTGACATGTCAGGCAGTCTTTTCAAACAGCTTCTACACAAAAAGGACATTATCATAATTTTCACAATTTCAAGTTTAAAGTTTTAATGTAACGTGCACAAGTACAGTGAAATGCCTTTCATGCTAGCTCCAAACCCAACAATGCAGTAATCAATATCAATGTAGTACTAAAAATACCAAGGTACTGTAAAGTAAAAACAGTAAATAAAAATAAGAAATAACAAAAACACAAGTATGCTATGTACAGGATCAGTTCCAATACCATATTTACAATGTGCAGAGATACTGGGATGATGAAGGTAGATAGTGTCTTGTACACACAATATCCCATAATGACAAAGTGAAAACATGTTTTTAGACATTTTAGCAAATGTATTGAAAATAAAACACAGAAATATCTCATTTACATAAGTATTCACACCCCCGAGTTAATACTTTGTAGAAGCACCTTTGGCAGCGATTACAGCTGTGAGACTTTCTGGGTAAGAGCTTTCCACACACGGATAGTGCAACATTTGCCTATCCTATTATTATTTTCAAAATTCTTCAAGCTCTATCAAGTTGGTTGTTGATCATTGCTAGACAATCATTTCAGGTCTTGCCATAGATTTTCAAGTAGATTTAGGTCAAAACTGTAACTCAGCCACTCAGGAACATTCACTATCTTCTTGGTAAGCAACTCCAGTGTAGATTTGGCCTTGAGTTTTAGGTTATTGTCCTGCTGAAAGGTGAATTAATTTCCCAGTGGAAAGCAGACAGAACCAGGTTTTTCTTTTAGGATTTTGCCTGTGATTAGCTCCATTGTGTTTCTTTCAATTATCCTGAAAAACTCCCCAGTCTTTAATGATTACAAGCATACCCATAACATGGTGCAGCCACCAATATGCTTGAAAATATGGAGAGTGGTACTCGCTAATGTGTTTTATCGGATTTGCCCCAAACATAGCACTTTGTATTCAGTACAAAAAGTTGCTTTGCCACATTCTGTGCAGTATTATCTTTAGTGCCTTGTTGCAAACAGGATGCAGGTTTTGGAATATTTGTATTCTGTACAGCCTTCCTTCTTTTCACTCTGTCATTTATGTTAGTATTGTGGAGTAATTACAATGTTGTTGATCCATCCTCAGTTTTCTCCTATAACAGCCATTAAACTGTAACTGTCTTAAAGTCACCATTGACCTCATGTTGAAATCCCTGAGCGGTTTCCTTTGTGTCCACCAACTGAGTTAGTAAGGATGCCTGTATCTTTGTAGTGACTGGGTGTCACGATCGTCAAAGGGACTGAGAGAGGACCAAGGCGCAGCGCGTGGAAAGTACATCTTCTCTTTATTAGAAGAAGGAAAAAACCGAAACAAAAACAACAAACAGACGAACGTGAAGCTAAGCAAGAACTAAGTGCATACATGCAACATAGAACATCGACATAGACAATTCCCCACAAACAGCTAAAGCCTATGGTTGCCTTAAATATGGCTCCCAATCAGAGACAACAATAACCAGCTGTCTCTAATTGAGACCCAATTCAGGCAACCATAGACTTTCCTAGATACCTACACTCAACCATAGACACAGCTAGACTACTATACTAAACATAAACCCAACTACTCTAATAAACCCCCTAAACCTTACAACCACCCTAGACACTACAAAAAACACATACATTCCCCATGTCACACCCTGACCTAACTAAAATAATTAAGAAAACAAAGAATACTAAGGCCAGGGCGTGACATAACCCCCCCCTTAAGGTGAGAACTCCGGGCGCACCAGCACATAGTCTAGGGGAGGGTCTGGGTGGGCGTCCGTCCACGGCGGCGGCTCCGGCACTGGTCGTGGTCCCCACCCCACCATAGTCACTACCCGCTTACGTAGCCTCCTCCAAATGGCCACCCTCCACATTAACCCCACTGGATTAAGGGGCAGCACCGGACTAAGGGGCAGCACCGGACTAAGGGGCAGCACCGGACTAAGGGGCAGCACCGGACTAAGGGGCAGCACCGGACTAAAGGGCAGCACCGGACTAAGGGGCAGCACCAGGATAAGGGACAGCACCAGGATAAGGGACAGCACCAGGATAAGGGGCAGCTCCGGACTGAGGGACGGCAGCTCCGGACTGAGGAACGGATCCTGGCTGGATGATGGCTCTGGCGGATCCTGGCTGGACGGCTCTGGCGGATCCTGGCTGTACGGCTCATGGCTGGCTGACGGATCTGGCTGCTCATGGCTGGCTGACGGATCTGGCTGCTCATGGCTGGCTGACGGATCTGGCTGCTCATGGCTGGCTGACGGATCTGGCTGCTCATGGCTGGCTGACGGATCTGGCTGCTCATGGCTGGCTGACGGATCTGGCTGCTCATGGCTGGCTGACGGATCTGGCAGATCCTGTCTGGTTGGCGGCTCTGGCAGATCCTGTCTGGTTGGCGGCTCTGGCAGATCCTGTCTGGTTGGCGGCTCTGGCAGATCCTGTCTGGTTGGCGGCTCTGGCAGATCCTGTCTGGTTGGCGGCTCTGGCAGATCCTGTCTGGTTGGCGGCTCTGGCAGATCCTGACTGACGAATGGCTCTAGCGGCTCCTGACTGACTAACGGCTCGGGACAGACGGGCGGCTCTAATGGCTCGGGGCAGACGGATGGCTCAGACGGCGCTGGGGAGACGGATGGCTCAGATGGCGCTGGGGAGACGGATGGCTCAGATGGCGCTGGGCAGACGGATGGCTCTGGCCGGATGAGGCGCACTGTAGGCCTGGTGCGTGGTGCCGGAACTGGAGGCACCGGGCTAAGGACACGCACCTTCAGGCTAGTGCGGGGAGAAGGAACAGGGCATACTGGACCCTGGGGACGCACATTAGGCCTAGTGCGTGGTGCCGGAACTGGTGGTACCGGGCTGGGGACACGCATCTCAGGGCTAGTGCGGGGAGCAGCAACAGGATGCACAGGACTCTGGAGACGCACAGGAGGCTTAGTGCGTGGTGCCGGAATTGGTGGTACCGGGCTGGAGACACGCACCATAGGACGAGTGCGTGGAGGAGGAACAGGGCTCTGGAGACACACTGGAAGCCTGTTACGTGGTGTAGGCACTGGTGGAACTGGACTGGGGCGGGGAGGTGGTGCCGGAAATACCGGACCGTGCAGGCGTACTGGTTCCCTTGAACACCGAGCCTGCCCAACCTTACCTGGTTGAATGCTCCCCGTCGCCCGACCAGTGCGGGGAGGTGGAATAACCCGCACCGGGCTATGTAGGCAAACCGGGGACACCATGCGTAAGGCTGGTGCCATGTATGCCGGCCCGAGGAGACGCACTGGAGACCAGACGCGTTGAGCCGGCATCATGGCACCTGGCTCAATGCCCAATCTAGCCCTACCAGTGCGGGGAGGTGGAATAACCCGCACCGGGCTATGAACACGTACAGGAGACACCGTGCGCTCTACTGCGTAACACGGTGTTCGCCCGTACTCCCGTACTCCCGCTCTCCACGGTTAGCCTGTGAAGTGGGCGCAGGTCTCCTACCTGCCCTCGGCCCACTACCTCTAAGCCCCCCCCCCCAAGAATTTTTTTGGGCTGACTCACAGGCTTCCTACCGCGTCGTCGTGCTGCCTCCATTCGCCGGTATCCCTCCTCACACTGCGCCAGAGAATCCCAGGCTGGCTCCGGCACTCGCCCTGGGTCATCGCCCACCTGTCGATCTCCTCCCACGTAGTGTAGTCCATATTACGCTCCCATTTCCATTCCTCCTTGCGCTGCTCCTGTTGCCGCTTTTCACGCTGCTTGATCCCGCATAGTTGGTGGGGAATTCTGTCACAATCGTCAAAGGGACTGAGAGAGGACCAAGGCGCAGCGCGTGGAAAGTACATCTTCTCTTTATTAGAAGAAGGAAAAAACCGAAACAAAAACAACAAACAGACGAACGTGAAGCTAAGCAAGAACTAAGTGCATACATGCAACATAGAACATCGACATAGACAATTCCCCACAAACAGCTAAAGCCTATGGTTGCCTTAAATATGGCTCCCAATCAGAGACAACAATAACCAGCTGTCTCTAATTGAGACCCAATTCAGGCAACCATAGACTTTCCTAGATACCTACACTCAACCATAGACACAGCTAGACTACTATACTAAACATAAACCCAACTACTCTAATAAACCCCCTAAACCTTACAACCACCCTAGACACTACAAAAAACACATACATTCCCCATGTCACACCCTGACCTAACTAAAATAATTAAGAAAACAAAGAATACTAAGGCCAGGGCGTGACACTGGGTGTATTGATGCACCCTCCAAAGTGTAGTTAAAGACTTCACCATGCTCAAAGGGGTATTCAATGTCTTCTTTTTAAAATGTTTTACCCATCACCTATAGGTGGCCTTCTTTGTGAGGCATTGGATAACCTCCCTGGTCTTTGTGATTGAATCTGTGTTTGAAATTCACTGCTCGACTGCGGGACCTTACATATAATTGTATGTGTGGGGTACAGAGATGAGTCAGTCCTAAGAAAAATCATGTTAAACACCATTATTGTACACAGTGAGTCCATGCAACTTATTATCTGACTTGTTCAGTACGTTTTTACTCCTCAACTTATTTAGGCTGCAATAACAAAGGGGTTGAATACTTATTGACTCAAGACTCAAGCTTTTAAGTTTTCTTAATTTGTAAGAATTTAGAAAAATATAATTCCCCTTTAACATTATGGGTATTGTGTTTAGGCCAGTGACAATTTTTTTTTCAATTTAATCCATTTCAAATTCAGGCTGTAACACAACAACATCTGGAAAAAGTCAAGGGGTGTGAATACTTTCTGAAGGCACTGTATGCATAGGGGAATAGATGTTGAATTGATGTCTGTGCCCAGTGGGAACTTTGTGCGCTTGATCAGGAGTTGTTTGTTTTATGTCAGTATTCTGGTATTTACCTTTGAAAGTGATTGATTCTTTGTATTTCTCTGTACGGCATACCATAAGAGTGTGTTTTGTGAACGTGTACAATATTTTGGTTTTATCTTTTTTACATTGTACAGTAAACAAGGAGACAAGACGTTGCCCCAAGCTTTTTGGCAGGAGACAGGCTAACGTAGACCAACTGCTCTCTCTGACAGTGACACGCTGGAGATGTGTACACACACGCACGCACACACACACACACACACACACACACACACACACACACACACACACACACACACACACACACACACACACACACACACACACACACACACACACACACACACACACACACACACACACACACACACACCCTGAAGCCGTAAAAGGCAGTGCCAATGTTTTTATTTACATTAAGCGTAGAGGAGTAGCCAGATAGCTTCATGTTGTGCAACCTGTTACCTGCATAGTTGATAGAAACACGCAAACAAGCTCTCTGTAACAACTGTTACAGAGAGCAGTCTTATTCCATAACTCATGTTGGTTGTGCTGCCTTGACCTGTCATGACTAGATACTGTCCCAGCAAACATCCTGAACACCTCATGGTAATGCAGTGATGTTTCAACACACAGTCACCTGTTTTCTATATCTACTGCCAACCTGATCCCCAATCAATTGTAATCAGAGTACTCTATAGGATATAAAGATGTATCACATTTATTTGACATATGTAAACTGTATCAATACTGAATACCTTTTTATTTGACATTAAGGAATCTATTCAGAAACCTGTAGGGTGTGGTTTATAATGAAGTCCCTTTGGCAATAGATGATGCAGTTAAATTATAAATGACTTAGATTGATTGAAATCATAAAATTATATTTACTAAAGGACAGGTCATGAAGTGAACTTTATCTCACCTACACACCTACTCATGCAAATATTCAGACATGCTTACACGCATATGCTCCAACTTGCACACACACACACACACACACACACACACACACACACACACACACACACACACACACACACACACACACACACACACACACACACACACACACACACACACGCACACACGCACACACGCACACACGCACACACGCACACACGCACACACACACTGAATCATTTGGCAGTTAATGGCTTTTTCCCACAGGAGGTTGGAGTGGGATGTGGCAAGCGGGTCTGCTCATGTCTCTGTATGTGGCCTGGTTAGGGTGGCTTGGATATGGGTGGGGTGAGAGAACAAGTGTACATGTATGAGTGTATATAACTTAGGGGAATAATTATCTTGGGGTTGGCATTAGTTGTACTGATGGTGCGTGTGTGTCTGTGTAGTGCTGTGACTTGGCCCAGAGCAGTGGTGGATGAGTATACATCCCTAATCTGGCACGGTGCTGCACATGATATCTCCTAGCCTCAGGACAGACTCCACAACACATCACAGACAGGATTAGCTTTAGAAAGTCCTAGTAAAGACATGGACATGTTCTCATAGGGAAGTCATCGTCATCTTTTTGTGTGCTAAATACTGTACATTTGCAGCTTTGTAGTAATGTACAGTGCCTTCAGAAATTATTCACACCCCTTGACTTATTCCACATTTTGATGTGTTACAGCCTGAATTTCAAATGGATTAAATTTAGATTTTTTTGGTCACTAGCCTACACCCGTTACCCCGTAATGTCAAAGTTGAGCTATGTTTTTCACCTATTCGTTAGATGGGTAGAACATTTAAAAAAGCAGACATTGAATATCCCTTTCAGCATTATTGAAATTATTCATTACACTTTGGATAGTGCATTAATACAGCCAGTCAATGCAAAGATATAGGCGTCCTTCCTAACTCAGTTGCCGGAGAAGAAGAAAACCACTCAGGGATTTCAACATGAGGCCAATGGTGACTTTTTACAGAGTTTAATGGCTGTGATAGAAGCAAACTGAGTAGTTACTCCACAATACTAACCATATTGACAGAGTGAAAAGAAGGAAGCCTGTACAGAATAAAAATATACCAAAACATGCGTCCTGTTTACAACAAGGCACTAAAGTAATACTGCAAAAAATGTCGCAGCGAACTTTGTGTCCTGAATTCAAAGTGTAATGATCACCTAGCTCTCACAGTCTCACTTCGGAATTAGACATTCATCTATGTTTCTCAAACGTCAAATTTTGAAGTTGTTGCGAATGTCAAATTTCAAAGTGTTTAAGGTTAAGTTTAGGCATTAACTCCGAAATCTTAAGGTTAAGCATTAACTCCGAATGGTTAAGGTAAGGGTTAAGGTTTACGATAGGCTTAAAACAAAAATCTCAAAAATAACTTTCTCTTGCTGGATTCGAACTAACAAACTTTGGAATCAGAGGCAGATGCTACTTGAAGGTAACAGCGTAATGGATGGACGGTTTCCATGTCATCTCCCCTTGTCCTCAGACATGGATGGACGTCGAATACTGACTTGTATCAGGGGTGACCTGGCTGCTATCGATAGATACAGACAGTCCGTCCATCCGTCCGGCCGTCCATCCATTCGTCTATCCATCCGTCTATCTATATTTTCTATCAGTCCATCTGTGGAAGACACCTCCAAGGTCTCTCCCTTTCATTCTCTGACAGAGGAATGCATGCCCTCCGTTCCTAAAACAGAAGGGAGCAGGGTGATGCATTCTGACAACTCTGTCAAGCACAAGAGAGACCTGCTAGCTATTTCCACTACTTCTGGGTACACGCACATACACACATTCTACTAAAACTCTTTAGTCTCTTTCTGTCTCCCTTTTTCTCCAAAACCCACCTCTCACCAACTCTCATTCTTTCACTTTCCATTTCCTTAATATCTCCTTTCTCTGCCTCCCTCTCTCTCTTTCCCTCCCCATCTTTTGCCCCTTCTCTCTCACACGTTCTCCGTCTTTCTCCCATGTCTCTCTCTCCCCACCCGTACCAACCATGCCATGGTAGTTTGGTAACAATATGAGTTCCTGGAGGCTGTAACTTTCTTAATGTGAGTTGTGTGTGAGCTCCTCCTTTTCTTATGTGACTGCTCATTGCTGCATGAACTCTGCCAGAGAGGAATCCCAGAGAAGCGCACACACAAACACAAACACACAGCAATGCACACACACAGCAATGCACACACACACACACACACACACACACACACACACACACACACACACACACACACACACACACACACACACACACACACACACACACACACACACACACACACACACACACACACACCAATGTATGCATGCCCACACACAGACACATACAGACTCACACACCCATGCATGTACACACAAACACAGACATGCGCACACATGTACACTCATAGCTGCCAGCAGGTATTAATAATACATACTCTTATGGAAATCACTTATGATTTACAGTTTTTGATCGCTTTGGCACTACTTGGTGTGGAGAATTTTCAAAACTACCAACTGGTAACACTTGTAATGCAGCCAGTCTTACATTCAAAACCTTTCATGGTGCATTGACTTTATTTAGAGACGTCTATCAACACACAACCATTGATCCTAAATATAAGTTTACTGTGAAATGTAATGAGTACATTGGTTTAATTGGGCTGCAGCCCGACACCGGTACACTTATGACAACATCCAGCTCAAGTGCAGGGCGCGAAATTCAAAAGATATTTTTTTTAAATATTTAACTTTCACACATTAACAAGTCCAAGACACCAGATGAAAGGTACACATCTTGTGAATCAAGCCAACATGTCCGATTTTTTTAATGTTTTACAGGGAAGACACAATATGTAAATCTATTAGCTAACCACGTTAGCAAAAGACACCACTATTCTTACTCCATCAGTTTTTTACTCCATCAGTAGCTATCACAAATTCGACCAAATAAAGATATAAATAGCCACTAACCAAGAAACAACTTCATCAGATGACAGTCTGATAACATATTTATTGTATAGCATATGTTTTGTTCGAAAAATTTGCATATTTCAGGTATAAATCATAGTTTACATTTCAGCTACAATCAGAAATTGCACCGAAAGCAGCCATAATATTTACAGACACCAACGTCAAATACCTAATTACTCATCATAAAACATTTCTGAAAAATACATAGTGTACAGCAATTGAAAGACAGGCATCTTGTGATTCCAGACAATATTTCCGATTTATTAAATGTTTTACAGCGAAAACAAAATGTAGCGTTATATTAGCGTAGCCACAATAGCCAGAAACACTTGGGCGCCCACGACCAGTTCACATGCACGACAGATATTAGAAATAGCATCATAAAATGTTTCTTACTTTTGGTGATCTTCCGTCAGAATGTTGGACAAGGTGTCCTTTGTCCAGAACAGTCGTTGTTTTGATCTGGAACGGCAAATATCCCTCTTCATTTAGCATGGGCACTTGCCAAGTGGCACGGATCACTCCAACGTCAACAAAGTCAGAGAACGGAACACGGCAAAACTCCCGAAAAAATTTCAATAATCTGATTAAACTATATTGAAAAAACATACGTTACGATGATATGGTCACATGTATCAAATAAAATCTAAGACGGAGATGTTAGTCGTCCATAACGAGAGCAAAACAGAAGGCAAATCCGTGTCCTCTTTCGCGCGCTCCAGAAACAGGAAATGGACGGTCACGTCAAACAAAGAGCTTTAATTCCACCTCAGACCAAGATAAACACGAATTTTTTTCTCTCACCGCCTCTTGACAACCAGGGGAAGGTGTATGAAGTGTATGTAGACTCTTACGTATCACGCCCATGTATAGGCATGAAGTTGAACAGAGCATCGATTTCTGACATTCCACTTCCTGGTCAGGAAGTGTGCTGCAGAATGACTTCTGTTTCACTCAGAGAAATAATTCAAACGGTTTTAGAAACTAGAGAGTGTTTTCTATCCAATAGTAATAATAATATGCATATTGTACGAGCAAGAATTGAGTACGAGGCCGTTTGAAATGGGCACGATTTAACTGGCTACTCAATACTGCCCCTTGCAGCCATAAGAAGTTAATAATTAAAACACAACATAATGATATCTTTTCAATGTAGTTATTTTAACAACCAGTTAATCCAATAGCAAACAATGAAATTGTTCTTTGAATGTGAAATGCTGCAGTATTGTAAATTACAGTACATTACACTCTTTTGACATTAGGCAGCACATTTGCACCACCCATTAAAATTGACTGAACATCAAATGTACATAATTTCTAACCCATGTGTGATCAAATGTGTGATCATTAAAGACATCTTTCACAAGCATTGATGCAAAAAATACAGTTTTTTTATCACTTTGGTACTATTTTCAGAAGTATGTTGTAAAATGTCACAATTCTTAGTACAAAACTCAAAACAGATCATCAAAAAGTTAGTTTTTTTCTAAACTTTAAGCAAATTTTCAATTGACTAAGTACAACACACAAAATCACACAGTAATTTTTTCACCAAATCTAATGTGTTTAATCTAGAAATACATTTCAAATAAAGTAATTGCCTTTCACAATGCAATGCTCACAATACTTTTCATATGATTCTCTTCTCATTTCTTTAAATACATTTGACCATCACTTACAGTAATCCAACTGTGCTTAATGGTTAATTACTTAACCGTTTGGTAAACCTATAGATTGTAAACTGGTTTGTCTACTATATATGGATTTTGAGAACTATAGTAATAAAATGTGTGTTTGTAAAGTATAAACATCTAAATTACATGTATGATACATGATAACCATTCATAATGACTGCTCGTTATTTCTAATTGATTTCACATAGTGGTAACCACAATTGGTCACCATATAAAAAGGGTGTGTGTGAGATGCTTGCAATTTTTTTTAAACATGGAGCAGGATAGACGCAAGAGAGAGGAAGAAATCAAAGAGCTCAAGAACAAAGGGCCCATCAGAGAGGTCAAAGAGGTGGGCATGGGCCCCATCAAAGAGGTCAAAGAGGTGGGCATGGGCCTCCGTCAAAGAGGTCAAAGAGAAGGGCATGGGCCCCATCAAAGAGGTCAAAGAGGTGGGCATTGGCCCCATCAGAGAGGTCAAAGAGGTGGGCATGGGCCCCATCAGAGAGGTCAAAGAGGTGGGCATGGGCCCCATCAAAGAGGTCAAAGAGGTGGGCATGGGCCCCATCAAAGAGGTCAAAGAGGTGGGCATGGGCCCCATCAGAGAGGTCAAAGAGGTGGGCATGGGCCTCATCAGAGAGATAAAAAGAGGTGGGCATGGGCCCCATCAGAGAGGTCAAAGAGGTGGGCATGGGCCCCATCAGAGAGGTCAAAGAGGTGGGCATGGGCCCCATCAAAGAGGTCAAAGAGGTGGGCATGGGCCCCATCAAAGAGGTCAAAGAGGTGGGCATGGGCCTCTGTCAAAGAGGTCAAAAAGGTGGGCATGGGCCCCATCAGAGAGGTCAAAGAGGTGGGCTCGGGCCCCATCAAAGAGGTCAAAGAGGTGGGCATGGGCCTCCGTCAAAGAGGTCAAAAAGGTGGGCATGGGCCCCATCAGAGAGGTCAAAGAGGTGGGCTCGGGCCCCATCAAAGAGGTCAAAGAGGTGGGCATGGGCCTCCGTTAAAGAAGAAAGATGTGGGTATGGGCCCCGTCAAAGAGGTGGACATCAGAGAGAGGGAGGCAGACAGCAGGGAACTGTTGTGTCTAATGAATAATGGGCCATCGTCGTTGATCATGTGGTAATCAGACGCCTTACCATGGCAGAAACTGCCAGATTAGTTCAACCCAATCTGAAAAGATCAACTGTCAATTCCATCATGAGAACATTTCGGCAAGAAAACTGGTAAATCTGCAGGATATGCACTATGCTTTACCATTACATTTACAGTAAATTACATATTGTAATGCATGTAAATTCACAAAACATGTTACAGTATTCTTACAGTATTATCTATTGACAGTATACTCTGTTCTACCCTCAGAATTGACAGAAGAACACATGGTGGTGGCCGTGTGCTGACCAACCAGCAGGACTGGGCAGTGGTGGAAATGGTGAGGGCCAGGAATGACATACAGCTGCCTGAAATCAAGCAGCCCATTGAGGAGAACAATTATACCTTTGCCAGTGTGGCATCCATCAGCCTACCAACAATCGCCCACCTTTTGAAGAGGCACCAGGTATCTATGAAACACATTTACCTGGTGCCTTTGAGAGAAACAACAACCGGGTGAAACAACTGCGGGCCGAGTATCTTCAGATACAGCACTACATACTGTATTACTGTTACTACTTGATGAACATGCTACTTCACAGTATGATATTGGATCCACACCGTGAAAAGAATAAACCAAAATATATATATTTAGAGGGTGAAGGTGCTTGATGCTGTGACCCTTCACAAAAATATCTTTGTTGATGAATCGGGCTTCAACCTGCCCAAAACCCGTTGCCATGGGCTGAACATCATCGACCAATGGGTGACTGTTCAAGTGCCTGGACAGCTATCTCTGAAGATGGTATGGTAGGACGTAGGCCATTACTTGGATCCTACAACGCTGCCTACCTCATTGTGTTTCTCAATGAAATTAAGCAGGCTTGTCAAGGTGACGAGGTCACTTACAGCGCATTCGGAAAGAATTCAGACCTCTTCACTTTTTCCACATTTTGTTACGTTACGGTCTAATACTAAAATTGATTAAATCAATTAAAATCCTCATCAATCTACACACAATACCCAATAATGACGAAGTGAAAATAGTTTTTTTTGTCATTTTGCAAATGTATAAAAAGATAGAAAACAGACATACCTAGCCTAGTGGTTAGAGCGTTGGACTAGTAATCGAAAGGTTGTAAGATCGAATCGCTGAGCTGACAAGGTACAAATCTGTCGTTCTGCCCCTGAACAAGGCAGTTAACCCACTGTTCCTAGGCCGTCATTGAAAATAAGAATTTGTTCCTAATTGACTTGCCAAGTTAAATAAAGGTAAAATACATTTATTACATAAGTAATCAAACCCTTTGCTATGAGACTCGAAATTGAACTCAGGTGCACCCTGTTTCCGTTGATTCTCTTGAGATGTGTCTACAACTTGAGTGATAAAGTAAATTGATTGGACATGATTTGGAAAGGCACACACCTGTCAATATAAGGTTCCACAGTCGAGAGTGCATGTCAGAGCCCGGCCACACTAAGCAATCGGGGGAGAAGGGCCTTGGTCAGGGAGGTGACCAAGAACTCGATGGTCACTCTGACAGAGCTCCAGAGTTCCTCTGTGAAGATGGGAGAACCTTCCAGAAGGACAAACATCTCTGCAGCACTCCACCTATCAGGCCTTTATGGTAGAGCGGCCAGACGGAAGCCACTCCTCAGGCAAAGGCAAATGACAGCCCGCTTGGAGTTTGCCAAAAGGCACGTAAAGGACCCTAAGACAATGAGAAACAAGATTCTATGGTCTGATGAAACCAAGATAGAACTCTTTGGCCTGAATGCCAAGCATCATGTTTGGAGGAAACCTGGCACCATCCCTACTGTAAAGCATGGTGGTGGCAGCATCATGCTGTGGGGATGTTTTTCTGCAGCAGGGACTGGGAGACTAGTCAGGATCGAGGGAAAGATGAACGGTGAAAAGTACAGAGAGATACTTGATGAAAACCTGCTCCAGAGCGCTCAGGACCTCAGACTGTGGTGAAGGTTCACCTTCCAACAGGACAACGACCCTAAGCACACAGCCAAGACAATGCAGGAGTGGCTTCGGGACAAGTCTCTGAATGTCCTTGAGTAGCCCAGCCAGAGCCCAGACTTGAACACGATCAAACATTTCTGGAGAGACCTGAAAATAGCTGTGAGGCGACACTCCCCATCCAACCTGACCGAACTTGAGAGGATCTGCAGAGAATAATGGGAGAAACTCCCCAAATACACGTGTTCCAAGCTTGTAGCGTCACACCCAAGAAGGCTCAAGGCTGTAATCGCTGCCAAAGGTGCTTCAACAAAGTACTGATTAAAGGGTCTGAATACTTAAATGTAAATGTGATATTTCAGTTTTTTTATTTTATAAATGTGCAAAAAAATTCGAAACCTCTTTTTGCTTTGTCATTATGGGGTATAGTGTGTACATAGATATGGGTAACAATGCAAAATGTGAAAAAAGTCAATTCTCTCCAAATGCATGTGTCAATGTGTCATTGTGTGGGACAATGTCAGGTTCCACCTTGCAGAGGTGGTTCAGGCATGGTTTTGGGCCCTTCCCCGATTCGTGACACTTTACCTGCCCACATACTCTCCTTTCCTCAACCCTATTGAGGATTTATTTTCAGCATGGAGGTGGAAGGTGTATGATCCCCATGAGCGTGCCACCCTCCTTTTGGCCATGGATGAGGCATGCTAAGACGTCAATGCACAACAACGTCAAGCTTGGACTCGCCATGCCAAAAGGTTTTTCCCGCTGTGCATGAACAATGAGGACATTCGCTGTGATGTGGCTGAGAATTTATGGCCTAATGCTCAAGGCAGGCTTGATGCAAATGAAAGAGTGCTAAATATGATGTTTTATTTTCATTCATTTCATTTGTTTCATTTATTTCTTACATTTGATTACAGACAATACACCTATGTTACAGTTATTTCTGAAAAGTATATATATATTTTTCATAATTAATGATTGTAGAGGATGTCTTTATTGATCACACCTTTGAATACACATTGGATATTATTGAAATTCTAGATTTTTGGTACATTTTGTTGGGTAATGTAAGTGTATTGCCTAACGTGAAAACTGTGTAATTTACAGTACTGTAGCATGTTACTTTCAGCACTTCCAAGGGCGATTTGAAACACATAGCTTGCATTGTTTGCTATTGGATTAACTGGTAGTTAAAATTACTACTTTTAAAACATATCATTATGTTTTGGAGATTAAACCTCTACCGCTTCTCTCTCCCGGATCCGGGATCCTCCTCATCAAAAAAGCTGACTAGCATAGCCTAGCCTAACGGGACAGGGATATCATATAATATAATTTCATGAAATCACAAGTCCAATACAGCAAATGAAAGATAAACATCTTGTGAATCCAGCCATCATTTCCGATTTTTAAAATGTTTTACAGCGAAAACACAATATGTATTTATATTAGCTAACCACAATAGCCAAACTCACAACGGCATATTTTCACCATGTTTCCACCGCATAGGTAGCCTTCACAAAACCCACAAATAGAGATAAAATTAATCACTAACCTTGAACAACTTCATCAGATTGCAGTCTTATAACATCATGTTATACAATACATTTATGTTTTGTTCGAAAATGTGCATATTTATAGCTACAAATCCTGGTTTTACATTGCAGCCACCATCACAAATAGCACCAAAGCAGCCAGAATAATTACAGAGAGCAACGTGAAATACATAAATACTCATCATAAAACATTTATGAAAAATACATGGTGTACAGCAAATGAAAGTTAAACATCTTGTGAATCCAGCCAATATTTCCGATTTTTTAAGTGTTTTACAGCGAAAACACAATATATATTTCTATTAGCTCACTACAGTAGCCAAACACACAACGCAATTTACTCCCCGCCAAAATAGCTTGCACAAAACCGACAAAATAGAGATAAAATTAATCACTAACCTTGAACAACTTCATCAGATGACAGTCTTATAACATCATGTTATACAATACATTTATGTTTTGTTCGAAAATGTGCATATTTAGAGCTGCAAATCGTGGTTATACATTGTGAATACGTAGCAACGATTCACCAGAATGTCCGGAGATATTTTGGACACTCACCTAATCTGACCAAAGAACTCATCATAAACTTTACATAAAAATACTTGTTGTATGGCAAATGAAAGATACACTGGTTCTTAATGCAACCGCTGTGTTAGATTTTTAAAAATAACTTTACCACAACATACAGCATGCGTTATTGTGAGACAGCGCTCACCAACACGGCGGAGAATAGGAGTCAACATATTACACAGAAATACGAAATAACATCATAAATGTTGTCTTACTTTTGCTGTTCTTCCATCAGAATGTTGTGCAAGGAGTCCTAGGTCCAGAATAAATCGTTGTTTGGTTTTAGAATGTCCATTTCTTCTGTCGAATTAGCAACTTTGGCTAGCCATGTCGAGCTCACGTGTCCATCATCTCTTGACGCATGGAACGAAAAATTCCAAAATTCCCAATAAACGTTGAATAAACTGATCAAACTCGGTTGAAAAATCCTACTTTATGATGTTTTTCTCATATGTATCAAATAAAATCAGAGCCAGAGCAATTCGCCGTGTATACCGAACGCTCTTCAGAAGACAATGTCGATGTCCCCCGCGCGCCGTCGAAAACAAACAAAATACCGGACCTGCCACTCCAAAAGCTCTTATTAGGCCTCAGATCAAGCTAGACACCCCATTCAACCTTCCACTGCCTGTTGACATCTAGTGGAAGGCGTATGAAGTGCATACATATCGATAAATAAAACCCAGTTGAATAGGCAGGCCCTGAAACAGAGCCTCGTTTTCAGATTTTTCACTTCCTGTATGGAAGTTTGCTGCCAAATGAGTTCTGTTTTACTCACAGATATAATTCAAACAGTTTTAGAAACTTCAGAGTGTTTTCTATCCAATAGTAATAATAATATGCATATTGTATGATCTAGAACAGAGTACGAGGCCGTTTAATTTGGGCACAATTTTTTCCAAAGTGAAAACAGCGCCCCCCTATTGACAAGAATTAAACCAATGTTCCCATTACATTTCACAGTAAACTTATATTTTGAATCAATGGTTGTGTGGTGAGAGATGTTTACAATCCAAATGAATGCACAATGACAGGTTTTGAATAAAAGACTAGCTGTGTAACAAGTGTGACCAGTTTGGAGTGTTGTACTAAGAGTTGTGAAAATGTTCCACATACTTCATTTAATTACAGATGTACTGTAATTAAATGAAACAAATTAAATTGACAAAAGAAACAATGTTTAGCAGGCACTAGTTTGCATCAAGCCTGTTTTGAACATTTGATTATAGGTTCTCATAGACATCGCAGTAAATGTCCTCATTGTTCATGCAACTGGGGAAAAACCTGTTGTCTGCTACGTAAATGGCATATATTACGGTACTACAGTACTGTATTGGCCAATGCAGTTTTAGTAAAGCAGTGTGAACCCCACCCCAGCAATTTCATTTTGGGTACATGTTTACTGTATTTGCATTTGTTACATGCAGATATTTTAAAAATTACTGTGAAGTAAAGTCATAATAGTTATAATCATAATAGTACATTTAAGCAATAAGGCCATGGGGGGTGTAGAATATGGCCAATATACCACGGCTAAGGGCTGTTCTTGAGCACGATGCAACGCGGAGTACCTGTTTAAAATCTCTAGGTTTATACCAAACGGTTTAGTGATTATCAACTGAAAGCAGTCAGATTAGGTAATAGCGAAATGCATTTTAACAAATGAGAAGAGAATGATATCAAAAGTAACGTGAGCGTTGCATTGTGAAAGGCAATGACTTTATATGACCATGTATTGCAATGTGAAACATGTTTTTCTACATGAAGCACTGATTAAGTTTGGTGAAAAAGTGACTATATGATTTTGTTTTTCAACAACTGGCTTTTTGATGATCTGTTTTGAGTTTTGTACTAAGAGTTGTGAAAATGTACCACATACTTGTAATAATTGTACCAAAGCGATTGTACAACTATCTACTTATTTATTTTGAATGCATAGTTTACACTTTTCTTGCCTTTACCTGAAACTGTGAACTGATCCTATTTGGTCTGGACCTGTCTACTTGGGAGTGACATCACATCGTATTATCGGACAAACAAGGGTTGCTTTTAGTTTGCTATCAGTATTTGGAGAGGAACACTATGAAAAACTAAAACAAACTAACTAACACTATGAAAAACTAAAACTAACTAACTAACACTATGAAAAACTAAAACGAACTAACTAACACTATGAAGTTGGAAACAGGGATGCCAGAAATACAAACACAAAGCAAGAGTGAACTCTTCCAACTTTGTATTGTGTTCTATACACAGTGCTGAGTGCTCTACACTCTAAAGTATGGGTAGTCTTGGGGCGATGCTAGTGTAAAGTGAATACAGTATGGGAGAAAGGAACATCCTCCAGCCTGCTCTTCTCTCCTCCGTGCCCAATAAAACACAACCAGTCAGTGATTTACAGATCCATTCTAGTGGCCTGTCTCATCAGCAGCATGACACTGGAGAAATACTCATATATCAAACTCTATCACTATATCACTGCTCCTTTCCTGTGTTTGATGATTGCATGATGAAAGATCATTACTCTGAAGACGTTATGACTTAATTCCTCTCACTGTAAGGCAGAAGCCTGGTCACTGATCTGTGTGATTTATCCAACTGAGTATTATTGTCTCTCTCTTCTCCCTCCTCCCTCCTCTTCTCTCAGGATTAGTGCTGTCAGGAGAAGCTTCTGCCCTGTATTTATTACCCCGCCTGTGGGTGTGAGGAGGGAAGGAGGGGAGCGTCCGTGACACCCAGCCAGGCCCTGGTCCTGTTTGTCTTCGCTACATTCCTCCTGCTGCAGTGAGATGGTACTAACTCACTGCCTGTGTTCCCAGAGACAGACTATCTCACATAGAAAAAATACGATAGTATGTTATGGTATAAATACTTTACTTTACTGTAGTATTCTTTACTGTAGTATTTACTATATTATTTACTGTAGTATACTGCAGCATCTACAGTTAACTATGTATAAATGCTGTAGTAAAATAACTTCAGTATATACTATAGTATTTACTGTAGTGTTTTGCAGACTGTGTAGACCATTATGTAGTATTTACCCTAGTGTTACTGACATTACTGTAGTATATTTGTTTTATTATCTTTGACATAGAAGGGGAGGCTTTCTCCTTCAGGAAACTTACTGGAGAAATACTAAAAGAGCAAATGCTTGCATGAACCAGCTAAGTTAGTTAGCTAGTTAAAGTGAGCTTACTAGGCTGCATCTAGGCTACATATTGAACTTCAATCATCTCAGGCCAGTGGCACAATATAGGAATTCATGGTTAGATCAGAATCGCCGTCATAATCATTGGCCTGTACAGAGAATTCATCTCCATCCATGGCTTAGGAAAGGGCTGATTTAGCAAGCTAGCTTGCTACTGCAGGACATCAACACAAGTAGACCAGTAACAAACATGTCTGTCTGACAATGATGATGTTTTGCTTAGGATGTGATTTCATTGGAATGAAGCCATATCCAAACTGGCCTCCCTTGGAGGGCGTTTTTCTGCGCCAGGACATCCCACAGTGGAGCTCAAGGGAGGCCAAATGCTTGCTGGCATCAATCTATCAAATGCTACAGCGGAAAAATGTCACACTCTTTTGTTCCAGATAGCATCAGATACATGGTCTATACATACTGAGACAGAGGGGCGCTGTTTCCCTCGCTCGGATGAATTCACCGGTGAGATTCAGCCACTTGCAAATTCATAGAACATTTTTAAAACAGAGAGACGAAAGATACATTATTTATATTTTTTTATTGGTCATATATATGGGGAAGCCTGCTTTCCTTGGGAACCATGAATACATGCCACTGATCAAAATAAAGGTATCTTTCTTCTCTTTCTTGTGATGTAGTTCTAGGTGTTGAGATGATGCGTTAAATGCCCGATGGAGTTTTAGTGTTCTTATAGATGAAATGGAAAGACAATGTATTCCACTAGGCCATTTCATCCATTACCAGGGTATGTTTGACAGGTAATCATGACAAACATTTCTGCGATCGAAACGTTAACGGGGAAAAGCGACAGTCACAAGCAAGAGTACAGTATAAAAAAGTCATAGGAGTAAAATTGAAGCAATAAATCCAGCAGGATTTAAGTAACAAGTGGATTTTGCACCCCTCAAACACAGGAAATAGATGACTGAAAAAGACAGATCCTGAGGTGGGCGTGGCACGCGTGTTGCTACTATTGTTAAAACTACTCAGTGTTTATGACTAATATGGCTCATTGCAATGAAGCACATGAACATGGTTAATCTGGGGTGGAGGTTGCTGTTTCTCTGTGAAGTCTCAGGACTGTAATATGCTGTGACTGACAGCTCACCTGAGGGCTAGAGGACCAGGTATGCACCCCTCGCTCCCTCCCTCCCTCTCCCTCTCTCTCTTTCCACTTGCCCTTACGAAAAAATACACAAATACAGTGCATTCGGAAAGTATTCAGACACCTTGACTTTTTCCACATTTTGTAACGTTACAGCCTTATTCTAAAATTGATTGAATACAAAATGTTCCTTATCAATCAACACACAATACCCCATAATGACAAAGTGAAAACAGTTTTGTAGACATTTTTGCAAATATATGAAAAATAGAAAACAGAAATACCTTTCTGACCCTTTGCTATGAGACTCGAAATTGAGCTCAGGTGCATCCTGTTTCCATTGATCATCCTTGATATGTTTCTACAACTTGATTGGCCCAGACCGAGCCCGGACTTGAACCCGATCGAACATCTCTGGAGATACCTTAAAATAGCTGTGCAGCGACGCTCCCCATCCAACCTGACAGAGCTTGAGAGGATCTGCAGAGAAGAATGGGAGAACCTCCCCAGATACAGGTGTGCCAAGCTTGTAGCGTCATACCCAAGAAGACTCAAGGCTGTAATTTCTGCCAAACGTGCTTCAACAAAGTACTGAGTAAAGGGTCTGAATACTTACAGTACAAGTCAAAAGTTTGTACACATCTACTCATTGAAGTGTTTTACCAAATAGGGCTTTCTTCTGTACACAACCGCTACCTTGTCGCAACACAACTTATTGGCTCAAACGCATTAAGAAGGAAGGAAATTCCACAAATTTACTTTTAACAAGGCACACCTGTTAATTGAAATGCATTCCAGATTACTACCTCATGAAGCTGGTTGAGAGAATGCCAAGAGTGTGCAAAGCTGTCATCAAGGCAAATAGTGGCTATTTGAAGAAAAATATTTTTATTTGTTTAACACTTTTTTGGTTACTACGTGATTCCATATGTGTTATTTCATAGTTTTGATGTCTTCACTATTATTCTACAATGTAGAAAATAGTAAAAATAAAGAAAAACCTTTGAATGAGTAGGTGTGTACAAACATTAGAGAAAACTGAAATATAACAAACCGTTTGACATAGAAACACTTGATTTTCGGGGTAAAAATATAACAGTATATTCATATTAATAACCTTCCACCCTTGAGGACACTAGAGGGTTATTTGGTCATTTGACTGCAGAAAAGTGCTACATTACTGTTTAATGCACAATAACCGCTTCACAGTGCAGCTCATTACTGACACGTTCTCTTGTAACTTTTGCAGGACAAACAGCGTCAAAAGAAGTGCTCTACTTGCATCGGCATAACAATCAAACATTTAAACTGCTACAAAACTTTTGCTGACGGTTGGCACAAATACACATACAATATATATTTGTTCACGCATCCAAATATGCTAATGAGCCCCACCAGTACATTGACCCCACCTATCAAAAGGCAGTGATGATTGTTAGTGATGGGAGACTGAGGCTTTCTGAAGGCTTCGGTGCTTTCACAAATTGTGCAAAAAATTGTTAATTACTCAAGAGCTTCATTATCTGTTCACAATGCACATTAGTGACATCTGCTGCTCAGCAATAATAGCAGAATATCCAATATTCTTTTTCCTGTATTGTTATCATAAAACACTTTTTTCAAAAAAAACTTGTTAGCTTTAGTAGCCTATAATCAGAACACCAGGTTCGCATTTTATATCATGCTTAATCCTAACTATATTTGTATGTACGGTGCCTAGTAGACGTCATGTGTTAAAGCAGCTTGGAATCAAATAAAGCACCAGAGCGACGGCGAAATCAGTGGGATCTCGCGTTTTGCAACACATGGTTTGAAAAAGCACATACTTCTGATAAAGTACCTTATATTCAAAGCATTGGGTAGAAAAATGTCCCATTATACCCACAAGGTACCAAACTGTACCATGTGAGTTCATATGTGTACCTTTGAAGTGTACCTTTGACCTTTTTGTACCCCAGGTAACAACACTGTAGTGTACCCTAACCATACCCTTATTTTTGGAGAGTATGTTAATTTACAGTAGGTTCCAAGCAATTAGTATGAACTTTGTAGCACTGCAGAAACATCAATGCACTCCCAACCAAGAGGTTGCACATTCAAATCCTCAAATAATTAATGTATACTCTATGTTAGGTGTAACTGACCACTGCTAGTTTTACTAGCATTCTTGCCAAAAGGTCTGTGGCCATATCTTTTTCACGCTCACAGATCTGGTGGTGTAGCTGGACTCTATCAAGACATTTCAGATTGTTAACGACCAATAGGTTATGTTCAAGTCCAATTGAAGGCTGAGTCACAGTACAAGATTTTGCAGTAATTGAAATCAGAATACAGCAGCTTACTATCATTTTATAGAAATAACACCTTCAAGCTATATATATTTACTTAATGTTTACTGCAACTTTAGGCAGAGTGCAGAAATGTATTCTTGACAATCTCCATTATGTCTACAGACCTGTTGGTGCAGCATGAACTTTAGGTAGCTAGCAGCCAAGAGATTGTGAGGTTGACTCCCAAGTAATCAGCATACTGTTCATTAACACCTGACTAGTTGTAGATTTACCGTATTTTCACTGCAACTAGACAAAAACCTCCAGAGGACAATGACACAGCATTCTAAAAACGTCCTTGGGGACATCCCTGGAACAAACCAGGAAATAGACCAAATCTGCAGGGGACCATGACTGTTTAAATTGAAATAATGTAAATCATACATTTCAAAATATGATTATATTTTTATTATATTATTATTTTTTATTCTAAATTATATTTTACACCTGGACTTTCACGTGTTCAAATGTTGTCACATGTGTAGTGTCATAGTATCACATGTTGATATTGTGCATCCCCATGTTGTCACATTTATTTCACATAAATGTCACATTAGATCATGTTCTCACAGGGGCTCACATGTTGTCACGTGTAGTTTTATGTTATCACATGTTGCTTCACATGTTGTCACATGTTATCACATTAACCTCACATTAAATCCCGTGAAATCCATGTGGTTTTTCCATAAGGGTGAGTTAACATCTGATAGGTGCTGACAGTCATAGCCCAGCAAAGACTCCTCTGGTTATCTGTGTGAGTTTGCAAAGAAAGAGTGAGAAAGGAAAAGACAGGGAGAGAGAGAGAGAGGGAGAGAGAGATTGAAGAAGGAAGAGGTGAAGGGAGAAAGGGAGGAAGAGATAGAGAAAGAGGCAGAGAGGGACAGGGCAAGAGATCTGTCGATGAAGAGGACATAGATTGTGCCCTATCAGATGTGGTTTCATTGTGTGCTGTCGTTCAGTCCCATTCTATCATGTTTGTGTGCTGTCGTTCAGTCCCATTCTATCATGTTTGTGTGCTGTCGTTCAGTCCCATTCTATCATGTTTGTGTGCTGTCGTTCAGTCCCATTCTATCATGTTTGTGTGCTGTCGTTCAGTCCCATTCTATCATGTTTGTGTGCTGTCGTTCAGTCCCATTCTATCATGTTTGTGTGCTGTGTGAGAATAGCTGTGGGCTGGTAATGACATCAATTACAAGACATCATGGCTGATATGTGCTAAAGCACCGTGACTGACAGAGAGAGTTCAAAAGTACATCTCAAAGACCTGAGTGTGTGTACGTGTGTGTGTTGAATCACTGTGTGTGTGTGTGTGTGTGTGTGTGTGTGTGTGTGTGTTTGTGTGTGTGTGTGTGTGTGTGTGTGTGTGTGTGTGTGTGTGTGTGTGTGTGTGTGTGTGTGTGTGTGTGTGTGTGTGTGTGTGTGTGTGTGTGTGTGTGTGTGTGTGTGTGTGTGTGTGAGAGAGTACAGTAGATCACTGATAGCTCCTGTGCCAGTTTCTGGGCGGTATGATTGCTGACAGACGAACGTCTCCAATTGTGTTTATATTAGACACACACACAGTACAGTGACGGTTAACTGTTCTCTGACTACCTCTGTGGTTACACACACAGTCTGCAGGCGCTGTAAGGATGGGCACTGAGGGATGAAGTGGGCAAGAGGGAGAGACAAAAAGAGTGCAGGGTGAGAGAAGAAGGGAAGAGAGAAGAAATATGAGGGATGAGACAGAGATTGAGATCTTCAGAACAGCACTTGAATCAAAACTCTGCTGTGGCCATTCACCCTGCCCCTGGGCCTTGTCCCCTCCTTTCACAGGTGAAACAAGCACAAGGTGACTGCAGTCTGACGTCTGACAATGCTGTGAGGACAGTCTCCTCCTCTGACATAATCCCCTCTCCTACCCCTGTATTTGGATAATTCATAATGGGAGCACATCTATAGTGTAGTTAGTCGAGGGTGTATGTAAGGTGCTCTAGATAGTGGGCTGAACCAACGTGCATGTATTTTATGGTCATTGGGGATCCTAGGTTAACCTTTTCCACTATGTGGAACGTTGGACTGAAGGGAGTTGTAGTTTTCATTAAGCAAATATTCAACCTAGTTCAGGGTAGGAACATGGTAATTAACTCCTATGACCATAATCAAATGTGCCTGTTCTTTACAGCTCGAACAGAGACGGATACACTTTCACACCTGCTACTTTAGGTTAGATCAGGAGTCTCCAACCTTTTCTAGCATGAGAGCTACTTTAAAAATAATGAAACGTCGCAAGCTAAACTAAGTAATATACACAACTGAAATATTTTTTCAACTAATGTGGATCTGACAGAGACAATGGAATATTTTCAATGTTTTGGCAATTGAATGTTCACTATTTTTGGCTTTGGAATTTCCATAAAAAATACTTTTGTCATTATTTAATTATACATTTAATGTTAAAAGAAAATAATAAAAACCGAAATCGAAAACCTCACACCATGATCTGTTTCACCTGTCGTGTGCTTCGTCTCCACCCCTCACCAGGTGTCTCCCATTTTCCACATTGTCCCCTGTGTATTTATACCTGCATTTTCTGTTTGTCTGTTGCCAGTGCGTCTTGTTTTGTCAGGTCTTACCAGCGTCTTTAGCCGTTTCTCTAGTTCTTGTATTGTAGTCTTCCAGGTTCCGACCTTTCTGCCTGTCCTGAGTCTACCTGCCGTTTTGTCCCTGATTGACTGTGCCTTGGATTATGAACCTCTGCCTGCCCTCAACCTGCCCTTTTCCTGCCCCTTTGTTTATATTAAATATTCTGAGAACCAAACTTTCCACCTCCTGTGTCTGTATCTGGGTAATTTCCTGACTTGTGATAGTACGAACTGGCCATAACTGACCCAGCAGACTTCGACCAGCTCCGCAACTCTGTCTCCTTCCAAGGAGCTACCATTGGAAGACATGAGGAGTTACTTCAAACCCTTATGGAAGGACTCCAGACCTTGGCGGGACGCCATGACCACACTTTCACTGCATTGCTGGAGCAATTCTGCGGATTATATACTAGGCAGCAAGCCACAACTGTAACCCCCCAGACTCTCAGTAACCCCGCTACCAGCGGCGCTTCTCCCCAGCCGACCCCGGCTTCCCGAGAACCCCGGGAAGATCCAGGAACCTGCCATATCCTGAGTCGTGACAAAACCGTGATTATTTTTTAATAGTTGAAACGAAATTGAAACGGAAACCGGGTGGTATACCCTCCAAATTGCGTTATGGTTTGTTGAAAACACTTACATTTTGTCAAGGTATAGAGGAGATGAGTGAACGAGATGCTCCTGGACAAGGCAGAGACCAACAGTGGATCCATCAATTCAGGCTACAAGTGTAGGCCTAATGACAATCGCAGAATATCATTACAGTACACGTAAGTGTTTTGTAACAGATGTCTCTTTCCAGTCGTGAAATTGCGGGTGCACAGTGCACTGTTGAGGTTTGGACGCTGACATTATTTTGTGAGTGGACGAATGTGCACGGGTAGCCTACAGAAGTACCTTTGTTAAGTGTTTGTTTGACAATCAGATGAAAACATAATGACTGGTTGTGTTTATGCCACATTAAAAGGCATAGGCGGCCTGTCCATAAGGCTAGAGGAAGCTAAGCTTTCCCTAAAGTAAATTTAATTAAATTGCCACAATTATATAGACTAATTAGCTAATTCATGTCTATAAAGAAATACATTAAATCATTCAAAATAGGCTACTACACCAGAAAGCAGGATTTGGCCACAGATGATCATTAGCTTCTTCTCAACAAAAAAAACCTGTGGATTGTTTAACAACTGATAGCCTACAGTCGGAAAGGCCCGCAATTTAGGCAGCGCGCTCTGCAAATACCAATACCAAATAACGGTAGCTAACATTATCATTGGGTCAGTGTACATATTCCCTGTCATTATCATTGGGTCAGTGTACATATTCACTGTCATTATCATTGGGTCAGTGTACATATTCCCTGTCATTATCATTGGGTAAGTGTACATATTCACTGTCATTATCATTGGGTCAGTGTACATATTCACTGTCATTATCATTGGGTCAGTGTACATATTCCCTGTCATTATCATTGGGTAAGTGTACATATTCACTGTCATTATCATTGGGTCAGTGTACATATTCTCTGTCATTATCATTGGGTCAGTGTACATATTCACTGTCATTATCATTGGGTAAGTGTACATATTCACTGTCATTATCATTGGGTCAGTGTACATATTCACTGTCATTATCATTGGGTCAGTGTACATATGCACTGTCATTATCATTGGGTCAGTGTACATATTCACTGTCATTATCATTGGGTAAGTGTACATATTCACTGTCATTATCATTGGGTAAGTGTACATATTCACTGTCATTATCATTGGGTAAGTGTACATATTCACTGTCATTATCATTGGGTCAGTGTACATTTTCACTGTCATTATCATTGGGTCAGTGTACATATTCACTGTCATTATCATTGGGTAAGTGTACATATTCACTGTCATTATCATTGGGTCAGTGTACATATTCACTGTCATTATCATTGGGGAAGTGTACATATTCACTGTCATTATCATTGGGGCAGTGTACATATTCCCTGTCATTATCATTGGGTCAGTGTACATATTCCCTGTCATTATCATTGGGTCAGTGTACATATTCACTGTCATTATCATTGGGTAAGTGTACATATTTACTGTCATTATCATTGGGTCAGTGTACATATTCACTGTCATTATCATTGGGTAAGTGTACATATTCACTGTCATTATCATTGGGTCAGTGTACATATTCACTGTCATTATGATTGGGTAAGTGTACATATTCACTGTCATTATCATTGGGTCAGTGTACATATTCACTGTCATTATCATTGGGTAAGTGTACATATTCACTGTCATTTGGTCAGTGCCACTTTTGTTTGTTTTTGAACAATAATATCCTTCCTCCAGATGGACGTCATGTTGTATTTGTGCCTCCCCTTTTAGTAAGTGGAATATATGAATCAGACATCTTCGTTTTTATGGATCTGTTTGTCAGTGTCAGCAGAGTAGGCTAGCCTGTCATTTTTGTAGTATAGAAAAAAAAAATTGTGCGTGCACTTGGGGGTCCCGTACCGGTAAGAAATTAAATCTACTTTCACCACAGCTTTTACAATAATCGTATTGTGCCAGCCGTGTTCCTATTGGTCAGTCACTGGGATCGGCTTGTAAACCAGCCGCACTACACGATAAAGGCTCAACATTTCTGACACTGCCAGACCTTTGTTGGACCCTACGACATAGTGGTACATAATCGGCAGACCTAGAACATGTCACACTGAACGTGATGTAAAAAAATACACTATCATTCAAAAGTTTGGGGTCACTTAGAAATGTCCTTGTTTTTGAAAGAAAAATAAATTTTTGTCCATTAAAATAACATCAAATTGATCAGAAATACAGTGTAGACATTGTTAATGTTGTAAATGACTATTGTAGATGGACATGGCTGATTTTTTATGTAATATCTACATAGGCGTACAGAGGCCCATTATAAGCAACCATCAATCTTGTTTTCCAATGGCACGTTGTGTTAGCTGATACAAGTTTATAATTTTAAAAGGCTAATTGATGATTAGAAAACCCTTTTGCAATTATGTTTCTTTTTTATCCTGAAAAACTCCCCAGTACATAACGATTAAAAGCATACTCATAACATGATGCAGCCACGACTATGCTTGAAAATATGGAGAGTTGTACTCAGTAAAGGGTTGTATTGGATTTGCCCCAAACATAACACTTTGTATTTAGGACAAAAGGTTAAAATTGCTTTGCTGCATTTTTTGCAGTATTAGTTTAGTACCTTGTTGCAAACAGGACGCATGTTTTGAAATATTTTTTATTCTGTACATGTAACGGTGTTCCTCCTCCTCTTCATACGAAGAGGAGGAGTAGTGATTGGACCAACGTGCAGCGGGTTGTGAATACATAATGATTTATTTGAAAGACTAAGACAAACACGAAAAACACTTGATACTTTTACAAAACAACAAACGAAGTAGACAGACCTGGACTACGAACTTATATACAACGAAGAACGAACGAACAAGTACTGATTACAAACAAAACGAACTCACGATACAGTCCCGTATGGTGCAACAAACACTGACACAGGAAACAATCACCCACAAACAAACAGTGAGAACAACCTACCTTAATATGACTCTCAATCAGAGGAAACGTCAAACACCTGCCTCTAATTGAGAGCCATACCAGGCAACCCCAAAACCAACATAGAAACAGAAAACATAGACTGCCCACCCAAAACTCACGCCCTGACCAATAAACACATACCAAACAACAGAAAACAGGTCAGGAACGTGACAGTACAGGCTTCTTTATTTTCACTTTGTCATTTATGTTAGTTTTGTGGAGTAGCTACAATGTTGTTGATCCATCCTCAGTTTTCTCCTATCACAGTCATTAAACTCAGTAACTGTTTAATGTCACCATTGGCCTCATGGTGAAATCCCTGAGTGGTTTCCTTCCTCTCTGACAACTGACATAGGAAGGACGCCTGTATCGTTGTAGTGACTGGGTATATTGATACACCATCCAAAGTGTAGATAATAACTTTACCATGCTCAAAGTGATATTCAATGTCAGATTTTTTTTATTTTACCCATTTACCAATAGATGCCCTTCTTTGCGAGGCATTGGAAAACTTCCCTGGTCTTTGTGGTTGAATCTATATATGAAATTCCCAGCTTGACTGAGGGACCTTACATATAATTGTATGTGTGGGGTACAGAGATGAGGCAGACCTTAAAAAATCATGTTAAACATATTATTTCACATAGAGTGAGTCCAATAAACTAATTATGTGACTTGTTAAGCACATTTTTACTCCTGAACATTTTTAGGCTTGCCAAAACAAAGGGGTTGAGTAGTTATTGACCCCAGACATTGCAGCTTTTCATTTTTAATTAATTTGTAAAACTTTTGAGGAACATAATTCCACTTTAACATTATGGGGTATTTTGTGTAGCCCAGTGACACAAAATGTCAATTTAAACAATTTTAAATTCAGGCTGTAACACAACAAAATGTGGAAAAAGTCAATGGGTGTGAATACTTTCTGAAGGTACTGTATCATATCTTTACAGTACCTGTGCTATCTCATCAGGGCATAAGCAAACACATGGTGGAATCTCTGCCGCCATGAAGATAGCTGGAGCTCACCACTAACTCTTTACGATACTATGGCTGAACTTTAGTTAAAGTTTGAAATATTGAGAAGTGGCATTCAGTGGACAGCGGGGCCATGGTGCAAACATGAGGCAGTGCTGATATTGTGTTGCCAAAACAGAATTCCTTATGACTGAAGACTAAAGGTGAGAGCTGAATTGGAAATGTGTCTATTGTATTTCTGAAAATAACAACTTAAAAATCCCAACCACAATGTGTTTTACAATCTTGCTTGTAATGCGACTTTTAAAGGCAATGTTACCGTGTTTGAGGAGATCGCTCATTTTGGCTCAATTGGAAATTGCCTTTAAATGTCAAGCCAGCCATAGTGCAGTTTCAGACTGAATCCTTTACCACTGTTTTTAAACCTCTATTTTCACACAGTAACATCCTCTAAGTCTAAGTTAAAGCCGCTGTACTGTGGGTATCCCAATGCTCCATCCACAGTGGCTAACCTCTCGCCACACACTGTAGAGTTGTCTCTAGTTGTGTAGTACCATAGAGAAGCTTGGTTTTCCCCAAGCCTAGACTTTGAAGTCAGTCCAACTTCCGTTGGGTTCTCCTAGGAATAACACAGCTACTGTACTCCTTGGCGGGAAGAGTTGTCATGAAGGGAAGAGGACTACTCAGCCATACCCGGTGTACGACCAGAGAACGGGATACATTTTTTAAAACAGAACAATCAAAATGTAGTACAAATGTAAAAGTTTCCTCCTATTTTGTGCTGAATGTGTTCCTATTGGAATGTCAGGAAAGTGATACACATACACGCACGCACGCACGCACGCACGCACGCACGCACGCACGCACGCACGCACGCACGCACGCACGCACACACACCTCCCCCTTTGTGTTTTTTTGATGGTGCTGATGTGAAATAGTAGACAGATGGGGCTGGCAGTGACTCAACAGGCTGTTCGTCCTCAGCGTCTGTTCTTCTCTGCTATACTTTCTCTCCACTCGATCCCCTCTTTCTCTCTCTCCACTCTTTTTCCCTTCTCTCCCCTCTCCCCCTCCACCCCTCACCCCTCTCTCTATCGCCTTGCGGCCCCATGCCTGGACCTGTCTTCATTAAATGTCAATTATATGCCACAGAACACACAGACCATGGATGGGACACAAATGATTTTCTGACCCCAAAAGGTCACCATGCTTATGGCCGTTCAGCTCTCACGGAATAGCAGAATTCTGGGGCTAGGTACGGGGATTCCCCCTGACCAGGGGTTGGATCAAAAGGTTTGGTAACACAGAGAAACAGATCCTTCTATCACATCCCTGATGGATAATGATATTTTGCTGTATGTACACATGCAATGTTATCACATGTACTGTTTGTCCATCAACAGCACGCCAGTGAAGCACACATCTCCCCAGTGCACCCTGTGTATTCTTTGGGTAGCAATATGATTTCTGTGCCCTATCCTCTGATACTTATGCATGTTAATGTGGATGAGGGTTTGCATGTATGGATGTCCTGGTATGAGTTTGTATGTGTATGAGGGGCCCCGCATTTGATCATGCATGTTGTGTATGTGTGTGTGTGCGTGCCTCAGTGAGTTAGTGTGTTTCTGTGTGAATATTTTGGTCACACATCTGTTCTGTCCCCTGCTCGGTGCCTGGCCTCTATACGTGGGGCCCGGGTCTCCTACCTTGGCGTGGACAGGCCAGATGGTGAATTTTGGCTGGGGGCAGGCCACATGTTGTGTCTTTCCATTCAACTCTGCATGGCTGCAGCATCCACAGGCTTCAACACTAAATACAACTATGAAAGCACCCAGGGTGCAGAGAAACATAGAGAGGACAGGAGTGGCGGAGGAAGGGAGGGAGGGAGGGAGGGAGGGAGGGAGGGAGGGAGGGAGGGAGGGGAAAGAAGGGAGTTTGTGAGGGAACAGGGGCGTTATCTTTCTCCACCTTCTCCTGCCTGTTAGGTCATTCTCCTCTCTCCTTCACCTCCATCTCGCTCCTCTCTCTCCCCTCCCTCCCCTCCTTCTACACGTCGGTCTCCCCTATCCTCCCCCCTAGACTCCCTCCCATCCTTCCTTCAGAATGGATGTAAAAGTTATTTTACAATAAGAGACGAGAGAACTTTCAATGTATATTGCACCAGATAATGCTAAACGATAACTTCTGTCATGATAAAGTTTTGAATCCTTCAGAGAAACTTGAGAGTGAGTGAGTGAGAAAGTGAGTGTGAGTGAGAAAGTGAGTGAGAGAGAGACAATAAGAGCCAGACAGCGAGAGAATGAAAGATAGATAAAGCGAGAGAGGGCCATCTGTCAATGTTCACCCCTCCACTGTGAGAAAAGGGGAAAAGGAGCTAGTGCAGTCAGTCCATTGAAAAAGTGCAGGCCAGTGAGAAGTGTAGCCTCCAGATAGATAAGATGTCCATTATCACTGCAGCATGGTGGATCGGTAACAGAAACAGGAACAGTGAGAGGGAGAGGGAGTGGAATGTAAAGAAACTTCCTCCCTCTCCTCTACACAGTCTTTGTATCCCAAATGGCACCCTATTCCCTTCATAGTGCTCTATATAGGGCACATGTGTCAAACTCATTCCACGGAGGGCCGAGTGTGCGCGGGTTTTCGCTCCTTCCCTGTACTTGATTGATGAATGAAAGTCACTAATTAGTAAGGAACTCCCCTCACCTGGTTGTCTACTGGAGGTCTTAATTGAAAGGCAAACCAAAAACCCGCAGACAGTCGTCCCTCCATGGAATGAGTTTGATAGCCCTGATATAGGGTATAGGGTGGCATTTGGGACACTCCTAAAAACCCACCTTAACAGCACTTTTATCTCTCCTACTCTCCTTCCTACCAGGGGCCTGATGCATGTCCCTGTCAGCTCTGGCCCAGAATAGGTGAGCAGTGACCCAGATAATCATGTTGGGACTGACCCCTCACTAAGGTGAGAGCCAACGTTTGGACAGGAGCTGCAGGAATGCCTCAGATGCTGTGGTTGAGGACTTCCTACTAATTGGCCTGTGTCCTCTCAACTGAGAAGAAGGCTTTTAATAAAATTAAGCTATGTTGACATTGGGATTAATTGGTTTAGCATTACAACACAAAAGGCATGAAAATTAAAGTTATCTCCTTGTGGTCCACTTTGCGTAGGTATGGTAGTTTGTTTAGTCACATAGCGTTGGTGGAGCTGCTGGGGTTTTGCTATGTTGTCTTCTAAACTGTGAGAACAGTGACAGAGAGTGACAGAGCATCAAGCTGAGGGAGATTATCATGGGAGACTGATGGTTAAGTTCAGTCTCACCCAATGACCCACGTCCACCCCCTTCTGTCCCACCATGGCCCCCTGGTTCATCCCCTCGGGCCCTCCTGTTCAGCCTTTGTCTGTCCCTGTCCACCCTCTGTGTCCAGCCAGTGTGGCCTGGGCCTTGGGGTCAGGGCAGCAGCAGCCAGGGGAAACAGGTCCTTTCTTCAGGCTGTTTGCTCAATGCCTGCCTGCATTCCCCTTCTGCCTGTGTGATCAGGCAACCAAGTTCAGCTCCAAGACAAACAGCATCATCCATTATCCCCCCCTCGTCTCCCCAGAGAGATCTAACCTAAGACCCATGTCCTCCCTACTAGTCCCCCCCAAAACCTAACTCTCTCCTTATGGCAAAGGTTCCAGTGTTCTATCCCTCACCCATACCCTGTCTGTCTCTCTCTCTCCTACGACTTTGCCTTTGACTCTCAACTTTCTTCCCATTTTCCCCTCTACTCTTTTTCATATCTCCTCTTTTCTTTCTCCTCTCCTTCCATCCTTCCTCCATCAATCTCTCTCTTCTCCTTTCCTCACTCCATATCTCTCTTCTTCTCTCCTCCCTTCATCCCCCTCTCCTCTCCTCCTTCCATCCCTCTCTCCTCTCCCAGTGTGGCCCCAGACACCCAGCAGTCTGGAAGCTGTCCACCCGGGCCCCGTCCCTGAGGCCCTGCTGCTCGGCCCCATGGGTAATGGCCATTGTGTGTCCTCAGTGATCCCTGACGGGGCCATATTGTGGCTCGGAGGGATGTCAGGAGCACAAAGACACAGGGCCTGCCGCATTGTCTCACACTCCAAATGAAGAAGTTCCTCCTCTGGCAAAGAACTGAGACTGGAAATGTCAGAGGAGAGAGAGAGAGAGAGAGAGAGAGGGGAGAATATGAGAAGAGATTGAGAGGAGAATGTGAGAAGAGATTGAGAGGAGAGAGAGACAGAGAAGGGGAAGGAGACAGAGGAGGAGAAGAGAGTGAGGAGGAGAAGAGATACAGAGAAGGAGAGGGAGACAGAGGAGGAGAAGGGAGTGAGGAGAAGAGAGACAGAGAAGGAGAGGGAGACAGAGGATGAGAAGAGAGTGAGGAGGAGAAGAGAGACAGAGGAGGAGAAGAGAGTGAGGAGGAGAAGAGAGATAGAGACAGAGAGGGAGACAGAGAGACAGAGAGAGAGAGGAGGGGACAGCGAAAGGGGGATGGTGGGTGTGCTTGGAGGGGGTGTTTTTGGCTGGGGGGTAAGGGGGTGGGAGTGTGGGCAGAGGGGTTATTGTTGGAGATGAGGGGTGCGTGTTACTCATTAATGAACCAGCACTCATTAATGCACCAGCAGATCCAAATCCCAAATGGCATCCCTCTAACACACACACACTTGTGAGAAGGCGTACACAGAGGTTTCCACATGCACTCTCACAACCACACGCACTCACCACTGCCTGCACACACACACACATTCCCATAGGGATGTATTCCCGTAGGGATGCAGATCAAGTGTGGACATGTGAACAAGAGCAGAGCTGCAGTTTATATTCCAGTGGCATCATTCTGCCAGCTATGAAACTGATAATCAAATCAAATCAAATGTATTTGTCACATGCGCCAAATACGACAGTTGTAGACCTTACAGTGAAATGCTTACTTACAAGCCCTTAACCAACAATGCAGCTTTAAGAAAATACCCCCCAAAAAGTAAGAGAAAACAAATAATGAAAGAGCAGCAGTAAATAACAAAGCGGGACTATATACAGGGGGCACCGGTACAGAGTCAATGTGGAGGCTATATACAGGGGGCACCGGTACAGAGTCAATGTGCGGGGGCACCGGTGTCGAGGTAATTGAGGTAATATGTACAGTTGAAGTCAGAAGTTTATATACACCTTAGCCAAATACATTTAAACTCAGTTTTTCACAATTCCTGACATTTAATCCCTGTCTTAGGTCAGTTAGGATCACCACTGTATTTTAGAATGTGAAATGTCAGAATAATTGTAGAGAGAATTATTTATTTAAGCTTTTTTTCTTTCATCACATTCCCAGTGTGTTAGAAGTTTACATATACTCAATTAGTATTTGGTAGCATTGCCTTTAAATTGTTTAACTTGGGTCAAACGTTTCGGGTAGCCTGGTCACAAATGGACAATGACCCCAAGCATACTTCCAAAGTTGTGACAAAATGGCTTAAGGACAACAAAGTCAAGGTATTGGAGTGGCCATCACAAAGCCCTGACCTCAATCCTATAGAACATTTGTGGGCAGAACTGAAAAGCATGTGTGAGCAAGGAGGCCTACAAACCTGATTCAGTTACACCAGCTCTGACAGGAGTAATGGGCCAAAATTCACCCAACTTGTGGAAGCTTGTGGAAGGCTACCCAAAACATTTAACCCAAGTTAAACAATTTAAAGGCAATGCTACTAAATACTAATTGAGTGTATGTAAACTTCTGTGTCACGTTCCTGACCTTATTTCCTTTGTTTAGTCTTTGTTTAGTTGGTCAGGACGTGAGCTGGGTGGGTATATTCCATGTTATGTGTTTTCATTGGTTTAGGGTTGTCTAACTAGCCTGATATGGTTCTCAATCAGAGGCAGGTGTTTTACGTTGTCTCTGATTGGGAACCATATTTAGGTAGGCTGTTCTCACTGTTTGTTTGTGGGTGATTGTTCCTGTTCGTTGCGTTCTTTGTTTTCTAGATTCACATGTTCAGGACTGTAGCGTCGTTGGTTTCGTTTTGTTTATTGTTTTTGTCCGTGTTGAATAAGTGTTCGAATAAATATGGATACATACCACGCTGCAATTTGGTCCTCCTCTCCTTCAACCAACGACAAGAGTCGTTACATTCTGACCCACTGGGAATGTGATAAATTAAGTAAAAGCTGAATTAAATCATTCTCTTCTATTTTTCTGATATTTCACATTCTTAAAATAAAGTGGTGATCCTAACTGACCTAAGACATGGAATATTTACTAGGATTAAATGTCAGAAATTGTCAAAAACTGAGTTTAAATGTATTTGGCTAAGGTGCATGTAAACTTCTGACTTCAACTGTAGGTAGAGTTATTAAAGTGGCTGCATAGATAACAGAGAGTTGCAGCAGCGTAGAAGGGGTGGAGGGGGGAGCAATGCAAATAGTCTGGGTAGCCATTTGATTAGCTGTTCAGGAGTTATATAGCTTGGGGGTAGAAGCTGTTTAGAAGCCTCTTGGACCTAGCCTTGGTGCTCCGGTACAACTAGCCGTGCGGTAGCAGAGAGAACAGTCTATGACTAGGGTGGCTGGAGTCTGAACTTTTTTAGGGCCTTCCTCTGACACCACCTGGTATAGAGGTCCTGGATGGCAGGAAGTTTGGCCCCGGGGATGTCCTGGGCCGTACACACTACCCTCTGAAGTAGTGTCTTTTAGTCGGAGCCCGAGCAGTTATCATACCAGGCAGTGATGCAACCCGTCAGGATGCTCTCGATGGTGCAGCTGTAAAACCTTTTGAGCACACAAGTGATACTAGTGATAAACATGTTAGTAGTATAATCACTCCCTATTATTAGTCCAATAATATTGTAAAGTGAGTGATGACACCAACACAGATTGATACACTTCATGTGTCTACTGAATATTTATTTCTTGCATTGTTGTAATAGAACAGTGCATGAAGCTGTTGTAAGCTGAAGTTGCTTTGCTTCACTTCTGGGCTGTGGAAGAATACCACAGAAGGATAAGTGTGGGAAGTTGAATCAGACCAGAATCTCCGCGCTCGTCGCCAAACAGACTGTCACTTATTAACTAAGGACACAAGTTCCCTGGCAATATACCTCCCCCTCAGTGTTGAACCTGTTGTGTGGACAGGCAGTTCACACAGAGAACACCTTGCAATTGTCTATCTTATGATGCCCATGGCTTTGATGTGGAGGAAGGTCAACATAGATACCAGTTTGTAGGCTGAGCTGTACCTCTGGCTGTACCTCTGATGTGGAGTGATGGGTGGGAGACGTGCCTCTTGGGCCTCTGTGGCTTTCTGTCTGTCTTTCTGTTTGCTGTGAAGGTCAATATGAATTGTCTGACGCCAACATGGCTACAGCTTTCCTCATTTCCTGTCCTTTGGGTTTCATTCACTGATACTAATTTGATCTCATCTCTTACTGAAATGTATTATTGGTAAGGGTTGAACTGGGATGTGGACAAGAAGCTAAGGTTAGGGTTGTGGTTGGGGCTATGGTTAGGGTTGGACCAGGATGTGGACAAGAAGCTAAGGTTAGATTGGGGCTAATCCTAACTCTAACCCTAACCCAATTTAATGTTTAATCTTGAGACTGGATTAGAGACCAAATCAATAGAAACTTTATGGGAGCTCTTGTCTTCTTGGACAAGACTATATTCCTTCACATTGTAACCACAAACCTACAGTAGCTGTCTGGGGAAATATAATTTACCTCTGAATGGTCCACACACATTAAAAGCAATATCACCACAAATTTCCCAGACATTTCACAATGCACTACCTGTGGACTATTTGTCACTATCATGCATTCATATTGTTCTCCTTTGCGTTCCCATTTCCTCCTAAGTCCATTTGGTGTGTTGATATTTGCGTTATTTTCTGTATGTACACTGTGTAATTCCCAGTAGCTGAATGGAGGAAGGGTTCATGTTCATATTTGTGCTGCACTTGCATTTAAACACAAATATACCCAAACACTTCACTCCTCCCAACATAGTATTGAAGTGGTTGTGTGTATTGGCTCCGTGGCGCAACAGGGTCAAGAAGCCCAGCCAGCAGGTTGAGCAAACTGCCCACTGTGAATCCTCTGTGAATCCTCTGTGAATCCTCTGTCTTGGCTGTTGACACTGACCGCAGTCAGATTGGCCGTGGCTGTAATGCGGACATGGCCACGGCACAGGGTAGAGTGTGTGTGCCCCTACGGAGTGTGTCCAGCTTTCATTGAGTATCTGTAATCTTTCAGTCTAAGCCCTGCCAGCTCCTATCTCTCTGTCTCTTGCTCTCTCTCTCTCTCCTTGCTCCTTCAGCTGCCCATCCTTTCTCCTTCTCCCTCTCTTTCTCTATCTGTCTGCCAATCATCCTCCCCCTTTCCCTGTCTCCATCTTCATTCAACTCTTTTCCAGTCATCCTGCCTCTCTTCCTCCTGCCTCTCTCTCTCTTTCTGTCTATTCTGCAGTAATGAGCGTGCTCTAGCCACAGGCCCGGCCGTGGTGTTAGTTAATCCTTCCATTCATCTGTAGGGCAGTTTGGAGCAGGAGCACCCAGAGTCCCTTCCAACATTTAATTAAACATTCCTGCTGCCGTCGCGTTACCGTCGTCGCTTAAAAACACTCCCCCTTTCCACTCCCCTCCAAGCCCAACCTTCCCCCTTTGGCTCCTCTCCCCTTTTATAATCCTTCCCCCCTCCCAAACCAATGTCCTCTTACTCCCTCATTCACTCCCCGTTCATGGCTTGTCTCCCTCCTCCATTACTCCCCCACCTCCCACTCCACACCCCTCCAAAACCACCCCACTGTCTTATTCCCTCACCTTTTCATCCCTCTTGGTTCCTCACCCACTTCCAACCCCCCCCCCCCCCCCCCCCCACATGCCCCCATTTCTAAACACAACACCACAGCATCCTGCCTAATAGGGTCGTTTTGGGGGCTCTGAATGCCCAGGCTTGTTTACATTAAACCCAGGCCACAGTCACTGCTCCCCTGGCTGCTGGTTGGTGGAGGGGAAAGGGCTATTGGTTGATGACACTGCAGTCACAGTTCTGCTCAGCCAGGTGATGCTCTGTATGTTGGTGAAATGAAGTGTGTGTTCATTTCATTACACATCCAGTAGGTTGCCATTTTGTGCTATTGTCAGATCAATAGCTAGGGAATATTGACATACTTGTATCAAACATGTGCAAAGAATCACTTTTGGATCAGTTGAAACCCCGATGGATGTGCCAGAACAGACAACAAGGATACGAAGGAGTTCAACAGAATAGCTGTCACTCATTAATCACCACTAAATGACAACAGTTCATCCTTCCTTTCAGAGAGGAAAACCCATAATCAACATGATGACGACACGAGTGTTTAAAATGTAAATGAATGACTTAAAATTGAGTAAACGTCACTGACTTTTTGCAGACATTATGAATCATTTCACAATGGGTGTGTTATTTTTATACTTTGTGATTAGAGGGGAACATTTGACATTTTATTGGACTGCAAGGAATTTGCTCATGGCTTCTCTGCACCCTCATTCTACTGATGATGTCTCTACCTCATAAATGACCTCTGTCTCGCCCTCCTTCATCCAAACAGCTTTGAAAAACCACAAATACACTGCTAATAAAACATACGTCTATTTGATTCTATATATTTGGGGCAACTTTTTCTGATCTACCTTATTGCCATTTATGTCAGAGGTCATTTGATCATTGTCATTGAACTAACTTGCCTTGCCCCCCCCCCCCCCCTCCCGTCTGTGTCAGTCAGACTGTGGAAGCCTGGCAGATTGTCACGGCTTAATGGCCAATCTCTCTCACAACTCAACTCTCAACTTAATCACAGAGCAGCAGGCCTTTCTATCCCGCTCTCTTTCTCTCACTTCACAGCACAGCTCGACAGGTGTAAAACCAGACCCAGTCAGTTATCCAATCAGCCAACCAGGGACGAGCAATCACACAAGACCAGTGTCTCCTAGCCAATCAGATCAGGCGTGGGGCAGAATGGCTTTGCTGCGTTCTTTACCCTTGCATCGAGTGAGTGTGTGTTTGAGTGTGTTATCTTCAGACGCACTAACAGAGCCCTTCATTCATACTCAGGCCTTTATAACAGGCCATAGAAAGAGTAATTTGGGTGGAGTTTTCTGGTGGATGGCGTTGTGTGGGGGGAGTTGTATTGTTTGACTAATCCGCAGTGACTGGGAAGTTGTACACTGTGCAAATAGTGCAGCCCTGCACCGCAGTAAAGCCCCTTCTGGGTTTCCTAACATTGAGATAAGGACTGGGCTAATAGGGGAGTCCCCCTCTCAACGGTCTGCAGTTTGAATATTGCTCCATCTTATATGGCTGTACTGTATTGGGTTAGGGTTAGGGTTGTACTGAGTTCCCGGTTTAAGCATTATGGCCTGCCTCCTATAGTAAACCACCTGACAGAGAGAGATAGACAGTGAAAAGGAGAGGGAGAAAATTAGAATGAGACACGCAGTGAGAAACAGAGAGAAAGATAGAATGAAGGGCAGGAAACAGATCAACCTCCAGCCCTGTCTCTCTCTCGTTCTCTCTCCTCTCCTCCTCACTCTCTCTCCTCTCAGTCTCCCTCTCATTCTCTAGCTCTCTCTCTCTCTTTCTCTCTCCTCTCCTCATCACTCTCTCTTCTCCTCACTCTCTCTCCTCCTCTGGCTCTCTCTCCTTCTCTGTCTCTGTCTCTGTCTCCTCTCAATCTCTCCTCATATTCTCCTCTCTCTCTCTCTCTCTCCCTCTCTCTCTCTCTCCTCCCAGCTACCTGAGCTTCACCTCTGAGAGAAATGTTCCAGAGAGAAGAGACGGAGGCTTAAGGCTTCTGATTAACCTTGTTGCTGTGATTTATGATGGCACAATTACACTAACGCAGATATGAAGAAGCCCTGAGTAGTCACTCACTCAGTCAGTCAGGGCCTTGGCTGCGACCCAAACATAGGAATATAGACATACACACACATGCACACATACACAAGCACGCAGGCACTCACATACAGATGTAGGATCTTAATTTGACCATTCTTTTGTTGCTGAGAATTTCCTGCACAGCGGTATATTTAATGTTGAAAAAGACTTCTAAAGTTTGTACTTTCCACTTTAAATGTCAGACTTGATTTACCGTAATGAAAAATGTATCAACCCCTACAAATCATTTCTGTTAACTATAATTTACAGAAGTCACATTTCCTGTTCCTGCAGTAGTAAACTGGCACAAATTAAGATCCTACGTCTGTACATAAGCACACATGGACGCTTGCACGCAAGCAGGCACACACGCACACAAACACACCTTGGGCTGGGACAGGAGGTAGGGTAATGAGACATTTTAAGGTTTATTTCAACTCCCATTGTTTATGATGATGCCAGTGGAGGCAGCAAAGACAGAGGGGCAGTAAAGACAGAGGGGTGAGGAGATAAGTAAGGGTGGTTTCTCTGACTGTCTGTTGGCAGTTTGTTGTCAGAGACAGGACCAGTGAGATGTTTCACCTCATTTGACTTGTGCAGGGGCTTGTAACCCTAACCCTCAGGCTGCATGTTGAGTGTTTTGATGCTGCATGCGACATGCATGGTGTGAACGTCTCTACACAAATGTTTCATTCTTCAGGGAGTAATATGCCTAATACTAAACTGGCCTGAGGTGGTGAACGTTCACACGTATCATTACTAGTCATAGGGCTGGACTATTGGAAAAACTTGTTCTGTCAAGAAATTGTCCCTTTGCTTACAGAACATGTTGAAAACAGTGTGAGATTGGCTTGAAAGTTCAAATTTTTATCTCAAATGAGAGTAGGGAAAAGGATGAGGTTTCTGGTGGGACACCTTGCAGAGCCAGACATCAGCTGCATGTGTTGGGAGTCTTTACATTAAGTCATTGTGTGTGATTCTTTGTTGCATTGCTTTAGACAGGGGCCTGATACAGAGGCCTGCTACATAGTCTCCATCCTGATCTGAAGATGCTTTAGAAGCTTTACGGCCTGCTAAATCCAGACCCTGGTAATCTGCAAGTCATCTGCATAGAACTGGATAAGACCTGCGCTCACAATGGAAACGGAGAGCGAAAGCAACAAGGAAAACTTGTCCAACAAAATGCGGCTTTATTTCAGCACCCCTTAAAAACACACATGCATAATCTATGGGGGTTTAGATTAGGGCTCTGAATATCCCGAAAGACGGAGCTCCCCTTTTTCCTGTTGTTTGTATTGAGGAATTCCCTTATCTCGCCCCAGCAGGGTCACTTGACACCCCTCACACGTACACTCATGCATGAAAGCACAAGCACACACATAAATGCACGCGTGCACACACACACACACACACACACACACACACACACACACACACACACACACACACACACACACACACACACACACACACACACACACACACACACACACACACAAATGAAGAACCATCCTACCTACCCCCTCTACTGGTTGGTCAAAACTTGAAAGAACTTTAGGTCTCCCCTAAAAAACAAGATATATTTCTCCTGGAGTCAATGAATCAGTTGGCTTGCCGCCCAGCTCCCTCAGGTAAAAGGATTAGGAATTGGTAGACTCTTTCTCGGGGTGAGCGAGAGGGAAATGACAGTCAAATATTTATAGATTAATAAGCAAGGATTAATTTCTCTCATGAAACTGTACAGGCTTGCTTCAACAGATTTGCATTTTGTCAGGTAACGGACACAAGATAAATAGCTCTGTAGCCAATCCAATCCCAGTTTGTCTCAGTTAACATTAGTCAGATATAAACGTCAACCAGCCCATATTTTTTGATCCAAGATGGCGTAGCAGTCGGACGTGTGTTTTTGTCTTGTCCCGTCCTGTCCCGTGTATATATTGTTTTCTTCGTATATATTTTAATCTCATTTTCCATCTACGGATTGAATATACTCTCCTGCAACCCGCCTCACCCAATGTGGTACGGATCTGCTATTTTTATAGTTTAGAACCGGAATCCCCATCAGAAGCTAGCCAGCTAACTACAGTTGAAGTTGGAAGTTTACATACACCTTAGCCAAATACATTTAAACTCAGTTTTTCACAATTCCTGACATTTAATCCAAGTAAAACTTCAGTGTCTTAGGTCAGTTAGGATCACCACTTTATTTTAAGAATGTGAAATATGAGAATAATAGTAGAGAGAATTATTTATTTCAGCTTTTATTTCTTTCATCACATTCTGAGTGGGTCAGAAGTTTACATACACTCAATTAGTATTTGGTAGCGTTGCCTTTAAATTGTTTAACTTGGGTTAAACGTTTCGGGCTTCCACAAGCTTCCCACAATAAGTTGGGTGAATTTTGGCCCATTCCTCCTGACAGAGCTGGTAAAACGGATTCAGGTTTGTAGGCCTCCTTGCTCGCACACGCTTTTTCAGTTCTGCCCACAAATTTTCAATAAGATTGAGGTCAGGGCTTTGCGGTGGCCACTCCAATACCTTGACTTTGTTGTCCTTAAGCCATTTTGCCACAACTTTGGAAGTATGCTTGGTGTCATGGTCCATTTGGAAGACCCATTTGCAACCAAGCTTTAACTTCCTGACTGATGTCTTGATGTTGCTTCAATATATCCACATAATTTTCCTTTCCTCATGATGCCATCTATTTTGTGAAGTGCACCAGTCCTTCCTGCAGCAAAGCAACCCTCACAACATGATGCTGCCTCCCCCATGCTTCACGGTTTGGATGGTGTTCCTCAGCTTGCAAGCATCCCCCTTTTTCCTCCAAACATAATGATGGTCATTATGGCCAAACAGTTCTATTTTTGTTTCATCAGACCAGAGGACATTTCTCCAAAAAGTGCAATCTTTGTCCCAATGTGCAGTTGCAAACCGTAGTCTGGCTTTTTTATGGCGGTTTTGGAGCAGTGGCTTCTTGCTTGCTGAGCGGCCTTTCAGGTTATATCGATATAGAACTCGTTTTACTGTGGATATAGATACTTTTGTACGTGTTTCCTACAGCATCTACACAAGGTCCTATACTGTTGTTCTGGGATTGATGTGCAATTTTCGCACCAAAGTACGTTCATCTCTAGGAGACAGAATGCGTCTCCTTCCTGAACGGTATGACGGCTGCGTGGTCACATGGTGTTTATTCTTGCGTACTATTGTTTGTACAGATGAACATGGTACCTTCAGGCGTTTGGAAATTGCTCCCAATGAACCAGACTTGTGGAGGTCTACAATTTCTTTTATGAGGTCTTGGCTGATTTCTTTTGATTTTCCTATGATGTCAAGCAAAGAGTTTGAAGGTAGGCCTTGAAATACATCCACAGGTACACCTCCAATTGACTCAAATGATGTCAATTAGCCTATCAGAAGCTTCTAAAGCCATGTCATAATTTTCAGTAATTTTCTAAGCTGTTTAAAGGCACAGTCAACTTAGTGTATGTAAACTTCTGACCAACTGGAATTGTGATACTGTGAGTAATAAGTGAAATAATCTGTCTGGAAAAATGTTTTGGAAAAATTGCTTGTGTCATACACAAAGTAGATGTCCTAACCGACTTGCCAAAACTATAGTTTGTTAACAAGAAGTTTGTGGAGTGGTTGAAAAACAAGTTTTAATGACTCCAACCTAAGTGTATGTAAACTTCCGACTTCAACTGTAGCTACTAGCTAGTAGTCAGTTAGCCACTGTTAGCGGTCCTCACCGTTAACTCGGACATCAGCCAGCCTCAGCCCGGTCAATTCCTGCCAGTCTGCACAGCGCGATATCAACCCAGAGCATATTGGACTGCTTTTTTCTCTACCACATCTCCGGATTTCTACCGCAAGCGCTGAACCTTTACACCGGATCATACCTGGCTAACGTCTCTGTCCCAAAGCAAGTACCAGTTAGCCTGGAGCTAGCCTCAAGCTAGGCCCATCTCCCGGCTAGCCGAAGTGGTCCATCAGCCAATTCTTGGGCCACAATACCTCTTTTGCCAATTGGCCTGCCGACACAGAGCCCCACCAATCCATCACGACTGGTCTGCCGACGTGACCGTCCGAGGTCGTTTCAAAAGGCTCCTCCATTGTGACGTCATCTGAGGCCCATCTGCTATCCCGCTAGCTGTCTGAATCGCTGTGTCTCCAGCTTGCCTAGCGTAGTAGCGACTACTGAATTGGTTCCGACTCATCTATTGCTACTCACTGGACCCTATGATCACTCGACTACACATGCCTCTCCCTAATGTCAATATGCCTTGTGTATTGCTGTTTTGGTTAGTGATTATTGTCTTATTTAACTGTAGAGCCCATAGTCCTGCCCAATATGTCTTAGATAGCCCTTTTGTTCCACCCCCACATATGCGGTGACCTCACCTGGCTTAACTGGTGCCTCTAGAGACAAACCTCTCTCATCGTAACTCAATGCCTAGGTTTACCTCCACTGTACTCACATCCTACCATACCCTTTGTCTGTTCAGAACGCACAAGATGACCAGTTATTATAGCCTTTAGCCATACCCTTATCCTAGTCCTACTCTCTTCCTCTGGTGATGTAGAGGTTAACCCAGGCCCTGCAGCCCCCAGCACCACTCCCATTCCCCAGGCGCTATCATTTGTTGACTTCTGTAACCGTAAAAGCCTTGATTTCATGCATGTTAACATTAGAAGCCTAAGTTTGTTTTATTCACTGCTTTAGCACATTCCGCCAACCCTGATGTCCTAGCCGTGTCTGAATCCTGGCTTAGGAAGGCCAACAAAGATCCTGAAAGTTCAATCCCTAACTATAACATTTTACGACAAGATAGAACTGCCAAAGGGGGCGGAGTTGCAATCTGCTGCAGAGATAGCCTGCAGAGTTCTGTCATACTATCCAGGTCTGTGCCCAAACAATTCGAGCTTCTACTGGAAATCCATCTTTCCAGAAACAAGTCTCTCACCGTTGCCGCTTGTTATAGACCCCCTTCAGCCTCCAGCTGTGCCCTGGACACCATATGTGAATTGATTGCCCCCCATCTATCTTCAGAGTTCATACTGTTAGGTGACCTAAACTGGGACATGCTTAACACCCCGGTCGTCCTACAATCTAAGATAGATGCCCTCAATCTCACACAAATGATCAAGTAACCTACCAGGTACAACCCTAAATCCGTAACTATGGGCACCCTCTTAGATATCATCCTGACCAACTTATTCTCTAAATACACCTCTGCTGTCTTCAACCAGGATCTCAGCGATCACTGCCTCATTGCCTGCGTGTGTAATGGGTCCGCTGTCAAACGATCACTCCTCATCAATGTCAAACTCTCCCAAAAACACTTCAGCGAGCAGGCCTTCCAAATCGACTTGGCCCGGGTATCCTGGAAGGATATTAACCTCATCCCATCAGTAGAGGATGCCTGGTTGCTCTTTAAAAGTGCTTTTCTCACCATCATAAATAAGCATGCGCCATTCAACAAATGTAGAACTAAGAACACATATAGCCCTTGGTTCATCCCAGACTTGACTGCCCTTGACCAGCACAAAAACATCTTGTGGCGTTCTGCATTAACATTGAATAGCCCCCGCGATATGCAACTTTTCACCTGGCTACCCCTACCCCGGCCAACAGATCAGTTCCCCCACAGCAACTTGCCCAAGCCCCCTCCCCGCTTCTCCTTCACCGAAATCCAGACAGCTGATGTTCTGAAAGAGCTGCAAAATCTGGATCCCTACAAATCAACTGGACTAGACAATCTGGACCCTCTCTTTCTAAAATTATCCGCAGAAAATGTTGCAACCCCTATTATTAGCCTGTTCAACCTCTCTTTCGTATCGTCTGAGCTACCCAAAGTTTGGAAAGCTGCCGCGGTCATCCCCCTCTTCAAAGGGGGAGACACTCTAGACCCAAACTGTTATAGACCTATATCCATCCTGCCCTGCCTTTCTAAAATCTTTGAAAGCCAAGTTAACAAACAGATCACGGAACATTTCGAATCCCACTGTACCTTCTCCACTATGCAATCTGGTTTCCGAGCTGGTCACAGGTGCACCTCAGCCACGCTCAAGGTCCTAAACGACACCATAACCGCCATCGATAAAAGACAGTACTGTGCAGCTGTCTTCATTGACCTAGCCAAGGCTTTCGACTCTGTCAATCACTGCATTCTTATCGGCAGACAACAGCCTTGGCTTCTCAAATGACTGCCTCGCCTGGTTCACCAACTACTTTACAGAAAGAGTTCAGTGTGTCAAATCGGAGCGCCTGATGTCGGGACCTCTGGCAGTCTCTATGGGGGTGCCACAGGGTTCAATTCTCGGGCCGACTATTTTCTCTGTATATATCAATGATGTCACTCTTGCTGCTGAGAGAGAGAGAGAGAGAGAGAGAGAGAGAGAGAGAGAGAGAGAGAGAGAGAGAGAGAGAGAGAGAGAGAGAGAGAGAGAGAGAGAGAGAGAGAGAGAGAGAGAGAGAGAGAGAGAGAGAGAGAGACCTTTTGCATAGTCACCTGACAGCACCAGGCAGCAGTGACATGTGGTCATTGTTCCCTCAAAATGTTCTTCAAAGATATTCGTTGCTAGGGCAACCTGTGGGGGTATGTCTGGGTGACAGGGGAGACAAAGCAACATGTGACAGAGTGACCGTCCCCCACAGCTGTGACCTGTCTCCCACCCCAGAGAGAAGAAGAGAGGAGAGAGAGAGAGAGAGGAAGAGAGGAGAGAAACAGAGGGGAGAGGGGAGAACAGTAGAGGAAGAGAAGGGAATGAAGGACACTGAGTGCAGGAAGAGGGACGGAGAGAGGATAGAAGGATAGCGGACTCAGAGATGGGGAATAACAAGCCTGTACCCCATCCCTTTCTTTACACCACTTCCTTCCACCCCTCCATCAGGAAACAAAGATGTTGTAAAATATCACAGTTGTAAAAAACAATCACCCACAAAACCTGCTGTAAAAGTGAGGGGTCAGAGAGGCAGGGCGCTGATCTCTTGACCTCAGAGGAGACCGGGGGACACCACCCAATTAAAACAATAGACGTATTATCTTCTCCCCTCTGTGTGTACATGTCTGTGTGTTTGTATGTGTGTGTACACGCGTGCCCCAGCGTGTGTGTGAGTACCGGGTTCCCTGTGGCCATAATGTTCTGAAGATCTATAATGTTCTCAGTCCTGTAACACCCAACCTCCCAGGCCCTCCCCTTCCCTCCCCTTTTCATCTCTCCTCCTCCTCCCTTCTCCTACCCCTCTCTGTCCAGGCTCGAGTGGGTTCCCTACCCCAAACAAAAGAGGACTTCTTCTTCTTGTCCTCCCTCAGACCAGGAAGACAGATGGAGGGATGAGGAGATAGAGGAGAGTAGGATCATACCCTCCTCTGCTTAATCCACAGATAGAGAGGGAGATGGAGAAAGAGAGAGGCTCTTCAATGAAGAGGTGACAGATCCACTAATCAGGGGCTTAGGACGCGACCTCTCCAACCTTTACAATGGACCAGGGGATCTGAGTGTGCTCATCACAGCAGGAACACACACCATATACCATACAACACATACTAATACCACAGATTAGTTTGTATGGTGAGGCTAACACATACCAATACACACACACTGTGGAACACACACTATACACAGTGTGAAAGACACACATACACACCATACACTATGCATGTTTGTGCCTGCATATACAGAAGTGCGCGTGTGTGCACGGTCATACGTGTGTGTATCTCTGTGTATGTGTCTGTGTGGAAGTATGTGAGGCAGTGTGTGTTTGTATTATTCTCCGAGCAGCAGTGGCTAATGAGTGGTGGACCACCTCTCCAGCCATTCTCTAGAGGCTCTCCTCTCCTCTCTCCTCCCTGGCTGTGCACTGCAGGCTAGAGCTGGATGTTTTCTCATGCTAATCAAACACTTTGTCCCTGGATGGATAATCCTGCACTGCCTTTTGTCTGAACCCACAGCCCAACCCCACAAGGTCGACCCTGCCTCACACACACACACAAAGACCCAAACGCAGCACCCCACTCCAGGCCTGCCTTACACCAACACGCACGCACGCACGCACGCACGCACGCACGCACGCACGCACGCACGCACGCACGCACGCACGCACGCACGCACGCACGCACGCACGCACGCACACACACACACACACTCATTCATTAGTTATGCTCAATTCCTCCACTCTGACTGAGAGGCCCATGGTAATTAAAGCTGACTGCACATCCCCCAACACACGCACGGACATGCACATACACACACATACCAACTAAATCAACACAGAGTTGCGTTTCACAAAGAACGCTAGCTAGACAGCTACCCTTTTTTACACTAACCAGGTTCTGCAAATCACAGTATGACAGTATATAACTGTCTATGACTCAGTATATAACTCAACAGAGACAAACCCAATAATAAACTAAAGACCAACTAAGAAATAAACCCCCTGATCTCTCTACTATTCTGCAAGGGTCCTCGGTTTCTATCAGATCACTGTTGGACCTATCCTAATCTCCATAAGAGGAGAGGACATATTCCCACAGGTCTCCACTACGTTCCATATACAGTTTAATTGCAGATTAATCAATCCCTGGGGAGTTTAGCCAGATTTGGCTCTATACTGTACATGAAGGATGACTTATTACCTTATCCCAGTCACTTACAGTGAAGCCTACTGTCACACCACAGGTTCGGGGAAGAAGAATTAGGTAAAACACATACAATGTTAAAACATCAACAAAGTATACTTGTTTCCTGAGAAACAATGACGTAAGAGAGTTAAGAATGTGTAATAATCAGCATTTAGTGTGCACTCTTTCCCTATATCCCTGTGCCATGGTAGGTAGTGGAGGATGAGGCTAGATGACTGGGCCAAGGTGGATAGTGGAGGATGAGGCTAGATGACTGGGCCATGGTGGGTAGTGAAGGATGAGGCTAGATGACTGGGCCATGGTGGGTAGTGAAGGATGAGGCTAGATGACTGGGCCAAGGTGGATAGTGGAGGATGAGGCTAGATGACTGGGCCATGGTGGGTAGTGAAGGATGAGGCTAGATGACTGGGCCTGGTGGGAAGTGGAGGATGAGGCTAGATGACTGGGCCTGGTGGGTAGTGGAGGAGGAGGCTAGATGACTGGGCCTGGTGAGTAGTGGAGGATGAGGCTAGATGACTGGGCCTGGTGGGAAGTGGAGGATGAGGCTAGATGACTGGGCCTGGTGGGAAGTGGAGGATGAGACTAGATGACTGGGCTTGATGGGTAGTGGAGGATGAGGCTAGATGACTGGGCCTGGTGGGAAGTGGAGGATGAGACTAGATGACTGGGCTTGATGGGTAGTGGAGGATGAGGCTAGATGACTGTGCCTGGTGGGTAGTGGAGGAGGAGGCTAGATGACTGGGCCTGGTGAGAAATGGAGGATGAGGCTAGATGACTGGGCCTGGTGGGAAGTGGAGGATGAGGCTAGATGACTGGGCCATGGTGGGTAGTGGAGGATGAGGCTAGATGACTGGGCCTGGTGGGAAGTGGAGGATGAGGCTAGATGACTGGGCCTGGTGGGAAGTGGAGGATGAGGCTAGATGACTGGGCCTGGTGGGAAGTGGAGAATGAGGGTAGATGACTGGGCCTGGTGGGAAGTGGAGGATGAGGCTAGATGACTGGGCTTGATGGGTAGTGGAGGATGAGGCTAGATGACTGGGCCTGGTGGGAAGTGGAGAATGAGGGTAGATGACTGGGCCTGGTGGGAAGTGGAGGATGAGGCTAGATGACTGGGCTTGATGGGTAGTGGAGGATGAGGCTAGATGACTGGGCCTGGTGGGAAGTGGAGGATGAGGCTAGATGACTGGGCTTGATGGGGCTGAATGTGTCTCACCAGGTCATTAGCTATAGGGAAGAGAGGGACTAGGAACCAGTGTGAGGAGGCAAAGAGAAGGACTCTGTCATCCTCACTGTGGATCAATTGGACACTACCAAAGACCTGTCTGTCTGGGGACAAACTGGGACAATTCTGTTCAACAAACAATACAATTAACATACACACGCACGCACACTCACACACATGTCTGGCTCACTTGGTAGAGTATGGCACTTGCAACACCAGGGTTGTGGGTTCGATTCCCACGGGGACCAGTATGAAAATGTATGCACTCACTACTGTAAGTCACTCTGGATAAGAGTGTTTGCTAAATGACTAAAATGTAAAATGCATAAGCACACACACACCATTCCAGAGATATCGTCCAGTCTAGTGATTTCCATCCTGTATTCCCTGGAGTTTTGCCTGGGTAATAGTGGACACTGAGTTGACAGACAGAGAGAGAGAGAAAAGGAGTGAGGGAATGAGTGAGAAAAGCAAAAGGGAAGCAGACAAAAATACTTCCCCCTCCCCGCTCCCCTAGCCGTCATTGGTTGATGACACAGGGTCTTTTCTTTCCTTTTTACTAATTGGCCACCCATGTGGTGACTCCTTCGTGAAAAAACACATTCGAGTCCCTGTCTCCCCTACATACACGGCCCTTCCGCCCCTCCCTGGCCATTCCCCTTTTACCTCCACATTTAAATGTCCAAGGACGCCACTGTTGCTATGGCGAGAGACCACAATGAAAAAAGGAATGATATACGCATATTCGAAGACTAGCACGAATGCAAGGTGCAACCAAAAAAGTGTTTCTCCTTATCTGCTGTAGAAGCCTCCATCAGGTAGCATTGTTACGCTGTTGATGTAATGTGAAAATGCATCTTGTATGGGAAGCTCTATCTTCAGTGCTTTATGTTTGTCAGAGGAAGTTATGCAGCTTAGCATCACAAGTCATTGAAAACACACACGCTCCTGCCATGAGAGACCTAGGCCTAAAGTGATGTATTGGTACATGTGTATCATATGCAAAAGTTCAATGTAAAACGCTGAGTAGAAACATCATTTGAATCATCCTCTCCTCCTGTGTTCTTCTTCACATCCATTATGTGAGCTAGCAGCAGAGTTATTCTTGGTGAATTCTATGTCTCTGGCCCCCAGGGGTCTTCACCTTTAGATGCCGTTGCCCCTACAATCCTTTCGGGTGATAGATGGGTGACGGATAATCTCGTTATTTCATTAACTAATTAGGAGCAGTGGAATTCGGTTACCCCCTCCCTCCCTCTTTTCTCGGACCAACTCAAAGGATTGGGATCATTTCTGAAAGAAAAAGAGAAAAGGGGGGAGAGGAGGAGAGAAGGAGAGAAGAAAAAGGTAATTTGATTGTCTGGAGGCTCCATATGGTTCCCTGGCTGTTGGGTTCACCGTGCCTCGCTGCTACCAAGCTGGGGCCTTTCATCGTTTCACAACAACCACAAACCTCACGTACCCCCCCTACACCCTTACTACCCCAGCCCCCTGCCAACATCCCCACACACACCCTGAAAAAATACTCTGAATCTGGTTAGGGGAAAATAGAAAAGGCAAACGAGGAGGAGTGGTATGGCAGTCCGTGTGTGTGTGTGTGTCAAATCCATTTTTATTTGTCACGTGCTTCGTAAACAACGGGTGTAGACTAACAGTGAAATGCTTACTTACGGGGCTTTCCCAACAGAGAGCAAGAAAATAGAGAAATAATAGAAAAATAGAAAAATACTAACACGAAGAATAATACACAATTAGTAACGATAACTTGGCTATATATAGTCGTGGCCAAATGTTTTGAGAATGACACAAATATTAATTTTCACCAAGTCTGCTGCCTCAGTTTGTATGATGGCAATTTGCATATACTCCAGAATGTTATGAAGAGTCAGATTAATTGCAATTAATTGCAAAATCCCTCTTTGCCATGCAAATGAACTGAATCCCCCAAAAACATTTCCACTGCATTTCAGCCCTGCCACAAAAGGACCAGCTGACATCATGTCAGTGATTGTCTCGTTAACACAGGTGTGAGTGTTGACAAGGACAAGGCTGGAGATCACACTGTCATGCTGATTGAGTTCGAATAACAGACTGGAAGCTTCAAAAGGTTGGTGGTGCTTGGAATCATTGTTTTTCCTCTGTCAATCATGGTTACCTGCAAGGAAACACTTGCCGTCATCATTGCTTTGCACAAAAAGGGCTTCACAGGCAAGGATATTGCTGCCAGTAAGATTACACCTAAATCAACCATTTATCGGATCATCAAGAACTTCAAGGAGAGCGGTTCAATTGTTGTGAAGAACGCTTCAAGGCGCCCAAGAAAGTCCAGCAAGCGCCAGAACCGTCTCCTAAAGTTGATTCAGCTGTGGGATCAGGGCACCACCAGTACAGAGTTTGCTCAGGAATGGCAGCAGGCAGGTGTGAGTGCATCTGCACGCACAGTGAGGCGAAGACTTTGGAGGATGGCCTGGTGTCAAGAAGGGCAGCAAAGAAGCCACTTCTCTCCAGGAAAAACATCAGGGACAGACTGATATTCTGCAAAAGGTACAGGGATTGGACTGCTGAAGACTGGGGTAAAGTCATTTTCTCTGATGAATCCCCTTTCTGATTGTTTGGGGCATCCAGAAAAAAGCTTGTCCGGAGAAGACAAGGTGAGCGCTACCATCAGTCCTGTGTCATGCCAACAATAAAGCATCCTGAGGCCATTCATGTGTGGGGTTGCTTCTCAGCCAAGGGAGTGGGCTCACTCACAGTTTTGCCTAAGAACACAGCCATGAATAAGGAATGGTACCAACACATCCTCCGAGAGCAACTTCTCCCAACCATCCAAGAACAGTTTGGTGATGAACAATGCCTTTTTCAGCATGATAGAGCACCTTGCCATAAGGCAAAAGTGATAACTAAGTGGCTCAGGGAACAAAACATTGATATTTTGGGTCCATGGCCAGGAAACTCCCCAGACATTAATCCCATTGAGAACTTGTGGTCAATCCTCAAGAGGCGGGTGGACAAACAAAACCCACAAATTCTGACAAACTCCAAGCATTGATTATGCAAGAATGGGCTGCCATCTGTCAGGATGTGGCCCAGAAATTAATTGACAGCATGCCAGGGCGGATTGCAGAGGTCTTGAAAAAGAAGGGTCAACACTGCAAATATTGACTCTTTGCATCAACTTCATGTAATTGTCAATAAAAGCCTTTGACACTTATGAAATGCTTGTAATCATACTTCAGTATTCCATAGTAACATCTGACAAAAATATCTAAAGACACTGAAGCAGCAAACTTTGTGGAAATTAATATTTGTGTCTTTCTCAAAATTTTGGCTATGACTGTACACGTAGTACCTGTACCGAGTCGATGTGCAGGGGTATGAGGTAATTGAGGTAGATATGTACATATACTGTAGGCAGGGATAAAGTGACTAGGCAACAGTAACAGCAGTGTATGTGATGAGTCAGAAGAGTTAGTGCAAAAAGGGTGAATGCAGATAGTAGCTATTCGTTAACTATTTACCTAACTATGTATCTGTCTTATGGCTAAACTAACTATTTACTAGTTTTATGGCTTGGAGGAAGAACCTTTTCAGGGTCCTATTGGTTCCAGACTTGGTGCATCGGTACCACTTGCCGTGTGGTAGCAGAGAGAACAGTCCATGACTTGGGTGGCTGGAGTCTTTGTGTGTTCAGAATTGAATTGAGATTGACTGATGAATTCCAATTTAATTCTTCAATTTTAGCTAAATGAGAAAATTGATTTCAGTGAAATGAAATGCCTGTACTACTCAATATTAGTTGTAGTCTATACAAATATACATGTTGTACACAAAACATAAAACATGTAATTATTTACAGTACCTGTCTAAAGTTTGGACTCACCTACTCATTCCAGGGCTCTCTTTAATTTTACTATTTTCTTCATTGTAGAATAATAGTGAATACATCAACATTATGAAATAACACATATGGAATGATGTAGTAACCAAAAAAATGTAAACAAATCAAAATATATTTTATATTTGAGGTTCTTCAAAGTAGCCAGCCTTGATGACAGCTTTTCACACTCTTGGCATTCTCTCAACCAGCTTCATGAGGTAGTCACCTGGAATGCATTTCAATTAAAAGGTGTGCATGTTTAGAGTTGATTTGTGGAATTTATTTCCTTCTTAATGCGTTTGAGCCAATCAGTTGTGTTGTGACAAGGTAGGGTTGGTATACAGAAGATAGCCCGCATGTGTGGTTCCCACCATGAAGCACGGAGGAGGAGGTGTGATGGTGTAGGGGTGATTTATTTAGAATTCAAGACACACTTAACCAGCATGGCTACCACAGCATTCTGCAGCGATACGCCATCCCATCTGGTTTGAGCTTAGTGGGACTATCATTTGTTTTTCCACAGGACAATGACCCAACACATCTCTAGGCTGTGTAAAGGGCTATTTGCCCAAGAAGGGGAGTGATGGAGTTCTGCGTCAGATGACCTGGCCTCCACAATCACCCGACTTTAACCCAATTGAAATGGTTCGGGATGAGTTGGCCCGCGGAGAGAAGGAAAAGCAGCCAACAAGTGCTCAGCATATGTGGGAACTCCTTCAAGACTTTTGGAAAAGCATTCTTGGTGACTGCCTCATGAAGCTGGTTGAGAGAATGTCAATTTTGTTCAATATGGGGAAAATACATTTCCCAGAATGCATTAGTTTAACCCTCAAGTTGACCCTAAGCCAAACAAATTAAATGGTTGGTGGAAATATAATTGGCTGTTCTAAGCACTAAGGTTAAAAGAGTATCTGAACATTGATTCCAGAGAAAAGTAATATATACTGAACAAAAACATAAACCATCATGTAACAACTTCAAAGATTTTATTGAATTATAGTTCATATAAGGAAATCATTCAATTGAAATGAATTCCTTATGCCATAATCTATGGATTTCACATGACTTTGACTACAGATATGCATCTGTTGTTCACAGCTACCTTAAAAAAAGGTAGGGGTGTGGTTCAGAATACCAGACAGTATCTGGTGTGACCACTACTTGCCTCAAGCAGAGCGACACATCTCCTTCACATAGAGTTGATCAGGCTGTTGATTGTGACCTGTGGAATGTTGTTCCACTCTGCTTCAATGGCTGTGCGAAGTTGCTGGATGTTGACAGGAACACGCTCTGGTACACGTCTCTCCAGAGCGTCCCAAACATGCTCAATGGGTGACATGTCTGGTGAGCATATAGGCCATGGAAGAACTGGGACATTTTCAGCTTCCAGGAATTGTATACAGATCCTTGTGACATGGGGCCATGCATTATCATGCTGAAACATGAGGTGATGGCGGTGGATGAATGGCACGACAATTGGCCTCAGGATCTCGTCACGGTATCTCTGTGCATACAAATTGCCATCGATAAAATGCAAATGTGTTCGTTGTCCATAGCTTATGGCTGCCCATACCATAACCCCACCGCCCCCATGGGGCACTGTGTTCTCAGTGTTGACATCAGCAAACCGCTCGCCCACTCGATGCCATACAAGTGGTGTGCAGTTGTGAGTCCGGTTGGACGTACTGCCAAATTCTCTAAAATTAAGTTGGAGCTGGCTTATGTTAGAGAAATTAACATTAAATTATCTGGCAACAGCTGTGGTGGACATTCCTGCCAATTGCATGCTCCCTCAAAACTTTAGACATCTGTGGCATTGTGCTGTGTGACAAAACTGCAATTTTAGAGTGACCTTTTATTGTCCCCGGCACAAGGTGCACCTGTGTAATGATCATGCTGTTTAATCAGCTTCTTGATATGCCACACCTGTCAGGTGAATCGATTATCTTGGCAAAGGAGAAATGCTCACTAATAGGGATGTAAACAAATTTGTGCACAACATTTAAGAGAAATAATATTTCAGCTCTTGAAAAATGGGACCAACACTTTACATTTTGCATCTATATTTTTGTTCTGTGTATTATTTGGTATCTGGAAGTGTAACCTGTCAGATTCAATGAAACTCCCATGTTCTATGACAGTGGAATTTCTTTGAATTACACTGTGTTCAATTCTACTACATGTCACTCAAGCTCAAAGTCAAATTCCACATCCTCTGGGGTGTGGCCAAATCAATTAGAATTTCAACTCATGAGTTGAATGGGAGTCAATTCCTGAATTGAGCCCAACCCTGGTGTGTGTGCTTGTGTTTGTTTGTGTGTGTGTAGGCCCTTTGTCTGTGTGTGTGTGTGTGTGTGTGTCTGGTCCATGTGGAGGGTTTGAGAAGGAGGCTATGGATGCTATGAGAGGGTCTGAGAGCAACACAGATGGTCTGGGGTCCTCACGATGACAGCACTGCTCATTTATAACCATCAGAGGCGGAGGGTGCACCCCTGTCCCCCAAACCCCAAACCCCCTACCCTTGTCCCCTAAGCCCCACTGGCTGCACTCTGCCTAGCAACGCTTAACACTGAGTGGGGTCACACTGGTCCATCACACTACACTCTACAGCAGTGGTACCCAACTTTTTAAAACCGTGGCACAAAACAATTCTGAGGCACACATAAAATGTTCCTTTTAATGTATTTCGTGGTAATAACCTGGTCAATACTGCAAATCATCTATTTTCTGTGACAAACGTTTTGTATAGATTAAATATGATTTCGTTGACCTATTTTCATAGTTCCTTACTCGTGATGATTCATTTGTGAATACCACTTTAAGAGTGTCTCGCAAACCTGTGAAACCGCTATGGAAATTTTAGCTCTGTTAAAATAGGTCATTGTTTTTTAAAGGTTTGGGCTAGAGGCGAGTGGTTTTCTACATTGTAAAGGTACCACCATGGACACAAAACCATGCTCCGTTTGTTTCTATGGTAGAGGCTGTGGTTCAGCTAAGCCAGCTCAGACTTGCTTGTGCTAATGTTTCTCAAAGGCAAGGTAAATGATACAAATGACGTTGCTCGTGATGTGCGCCACTCCTTATGCGCACCATACCCCCAGGGCAGGCCACTCATACAAAAGTAACAACAGCCTGAGCGCACCAGACTTAAAACAATGATACAGATGTTACTTACCATCAATGGAAACTCATCATTGAGCCCCACCTGTTTTGCAAAAAAATAACATATTATAATAATTTTTTGCCTGTTTTTGAATGTTTTTTGTGTCACATATCAGTTTGCAAACAATGACTTATTAAAGCCATATACAAACAAGGTCTCTTTTTTGCTATCTTGAGTAAAGGCAGCTCCAAAATCTACAGGGAGAGCTCAAAAATTAAAGCCCTTTGAATGCCGCCATAGAGTTACATTAGAAGTGCCCACGCAAGAAGGCTCAAGGTCATTGGTCGATAGATAAAATTACATCAAATCACGTTAGATCTACCGTAGCTTTGATTGGACTGATCATGTCAACATCATACTTTCCAGATCTTAGCTAGCACGCTAGCAGTCATCATCATGAATCAAGTCGACAATCTACTGGCAAATCCTTTTCAATCCTTGTCATATGAAGAGATTAACATTGCACAACATGTTGGAAATTACAAATTCAACAATGAGTGGTTTGGAAGGAATCAGTAGCTAACTGCAAGCATTGCAAAGCAATCACTAGCCTGCTATTCAGTGGAGTGGGTGTGTGGTCCAAGTCTGGGTTTAAGGGTCTCTTTTTTCCAAGCTGTAAAGGATAAACATTCAACATTGGCCATGCTGTCAAACCAGCATGACTTCTGCAGCATTCAAAACAACTGGAAACTTGGAACTGGGAAATATCAGACATCAGTGTATTCAAGACATCTGGGAATTCAGAAAAAAACGAGCTCCGACTGGGAAAATATGTTTTGAACGGTCATCCACCTCGGAATTCCAAGTTGGGAACTCCGGCCTCTTTCTAGAGTTCTGACTTGAAGATCACTGACATTCCCAGTTGTCTTGAAAGCACCATAAATCCAGAGAATGACAGACTTTGATGACAAAGTTTGATGACAAAACAGTGACACCTTCCTGTTCATGTGATTTCAAAAATATATTGTATGCTGCTGCAGAAATTATATAATATGCCAGGGAGATATGCATACTGTAGCTAAGTAAGTAATACTATGTCTATGTTGTGTAGTAAGCTGTTAGTAGCCCATGTGCCTCACCCTAATAATTTGATAACTTTTCTTCCTATAATATTGCCTACTGTTCTAACTTGGTAGTGCACATGTAGCCCGTTATAGAGAAATGTCATCATCAAATATTGTAAGAGCTTTCATTGTCTGCTTATATGCCACCTCTATTTAACCTACGGTTCTGACTTGGTGTACAGGGAGAATACTGTAAGAACAGCCCATGTTCTGAATTCTATCGCTATACATTTCAAAAGTGCTGAACAAATAGTTAAATCGACAACTACCATCCTAGCTCGCTCATTAATGTCTTAATCGAAGTCACGGATTGCCTTTTATCCGCTCGTCGTACCCTTATGCCATAGTTTGTACATCTCAATTGTCAGTAGAAACCACATTTGTTTAAGCAAGTCAGCCATATTAGCTATGCTTTTTTAAATGGTAGTAAATGAGGCTGCCAGACAAGGCTCCGCTGATAGCCAGGTGTAGTAGTGGTAAGGTGTTGGGACTGCTCTTGGGACTCTGCTGTTGGAACAGCTTTATGTAGGGCCTAAAGGTTTGTGGGCACCGTTTGTCACCCTTATAATGCAAGTAATGTATTGTTTAGTGTTGTGTTGTGTCGTGGCTTTGCTGGCATGCATCAAACATTTTATGGGGAGTTTGCCCCACCAAGGTTTATATTCTAAAATCGCCACTGTTACCACCTGTGTCATTCAATGATTTATCAGAGCGGCTCTGGTGATCCCAAGTCAAAATTCCGTGTGCATTCAACAGGTCACGTTTATAAGTGAGTGTTCAAAAATAGAATTAAGATGTCACCCTTGCTGCTGCACTTTTCACTGGTTGACAATCACAGCATCAAGGGCCTGTCTGCTGTCTCACCTGGGATGTGTCTTAAATGGCACGCTATTCCCTATGGGCCTTGGTGAAAAGTAGTGCACTATAAAGGGGACAGGGTGTAATTTGGGTAGCAGACCTAAAGAGGGCTATGTGGGCTTTACAGGGGAGAGTCAATGTCTATGTGTCTGGGTGTATTAGAGCTGATATAAGCATCACAATCAAACATCGTTATCAGCAACATCACCTTGTTCTTGTATGATTAATCCATTAATCCATGTCCTTCATCTGCGTTTCAGATGCAATAGTAGAATAAGGATATTTCTTGAGTCTAACCCCTCTCTAAAATCACAAATTTGACCCTTTGTTCTGAATACCAAATTGTTATCCTGAAGTCATCTATTTTATCATTAACATTTCTATTTTGAATGAATCTGTGACTATTGGTTTCAGATTACCATCCACATTCCACTAGTCAGGGGACTCAACAAGCTGTCATCCAGCCAGCCTGGTCCTACCCTCCATCCTCAGCCACCAGTGTGAATCAAAGACAAGGCTGAGATGATCTCCTTCTGCTGTGTTCTTTGGGCCCTGTTTAGCATAGGTCCCCACCCCAGGGCCTTTGGGCACAGCTCCATGGCGCTGATGGTGACTGACTAGGGGCTGACTGGGGGAATGCAGGGTTAGCTCAAAGCCTTGCTACTCAATGCTTTCTATTGGATTCAGATTCTCTTTAATGGGCTGTAAAGAGCAGATGCCGTATGGCACAGTTCACCTGGGAAAATCACAATCTGTGCTCACTGGGACCTGACACATATGCGCACACGCGCACGCACGCACGCACGCACACACACACACACACACACACACACAAACATACAGACCGGCTTTCTGCTGTCTCAGTACTATTGTTCGCAGGGCTGAATGGAGCCCGGAACGTGGTCAGTCACGGCTCCATTAAGGAATGGTGTGTGTTTGGGGGGAGGGGGGTGTTTCTCTATGTCTGTTTGTGTTTTTTTTCACCCCTTAAAGAAGCATATCACTTTCTACCCACTCTTTTAAAAAGCCTTTATCAATCTCTTTTCACTTTGTTCTTCTTTTCCTCTCTCTCCTTCTCCAACATCTCCTCACTCATTTCTCAATGCTTCCACCCCCCTTCTTGCTCCCCCTCCCTCTCTCGCTCTCTTTATCTCTCTCTCTCTTTATCTCTCTCTCTCTCTCTCTCTCTCTCTCTCTCTCTCTCTCTCTCTCTCTCTCTGTCTCTGTCTCTGTCTCTGTCTCTGTCTCTGTCTCTCTCTCTCTGTCTCTGTCTCTGTCTCTCTCTCTCTGTCTCTCTCTCTCTGTCTCTCTCTCTCTCTGTCTCTCTCTCTCTCTCTCTCTCTCTCTCTCTCTCTCTCTCTCTCTCTCTCTCTCTCTCTCTATCTCTCTCTCTCTGTCTCTCTCTCTCTGTCTCTCTCTCTCTCTCTCTCTGTCTCTCTCTCTCTCTGTCTCTCTCTCTCTCTCTGTCTCTCTCTCTCTCTCTCTCTCTCTGTCTCACTTTCTCTCTCTCTCTCTCTCTCTCTCTCTCTCTCTCTCTCTCTCTCTCTCTCTCTCTCTCTCTCTCTCTCTCTCTCTCTCTCTCTCTCTCTCTCTCTCTCTCTCTCTCTCTCTCTCTCTCTCTCTCTCTCTCTCTCTCTCTCTCTCTCTCTCTCTCTCTCTCTCTCTCTCTCTCTCTCTCTCTCTCTCTCTCTCTCTCTCTCTCTCTCTCTCCGTGACCAGCTGCAGAGTGCTTTAACAGGCATGGATTGTGGTGTTGGCTGCTCTATCAGGAGGGTGTGGACGTGACCAACGTGGGACTCCGTCTCTTCCTCTGGGCTGAAAGACCTCAGCCTGGAGCCTGGTCCCTCAGACACACACAGAAAAGGACATGCCTTTGTATACACTTAATGAGGGTTAGGGATGCTGCCCATTCACTCTCCTCTCTGTCTGTTTCTCTTTCCCTCCCTCTCTCCCTTTTCTCTCTCTGTCTCTCTGTATTTTTAGATCAACCTGAGAAGTGTGATTACTTAAGCATTGTCTGGTAAATCCCAGTGCATGTTTGATCTTTCTCTCACCTGTGAGCTAATGATCCACGTCCAATGTCTCTCCCCCTCGCTCTCTTCCCCCCCCATCTCACTCTCTCTCTCTCTCTCTCTCTCTCTCTCTCTCTCTCTCTCTCTCTCTCTCTCTCTCTCTCTCTGTCTCTCTCGCTCTCTCTGTCTCTCTCGCTCTCTCTCGCTCTCTCTCTCTCTCTCTCTCTCTCTCTCTCTCTCTCTCTCTCTCTCTCTCTCTCTCTCTCTCTCTCTCTCCCCCCCCCACTCTCTCTCACTTCAAGGGCTTTATTGGCATGGGAAACATATTTTCACACTGCCAAAGCAAGTGAAGTAGATAATTAACAATAGTGAAATAAACAATAAAATGTACATCAAATCAAAAAAATTATTTGTCACATGTGCCAAATACAACAGGTGTAGGTAGACCTTACAGTGAAATGCTTACTTACAAGCCCTTAACCAACAATGCAGTTTTAAGAAAATCCCTAAAAAAAAGTAAGAGATAAGAATAACAAATAATTATTAAAAAGCAACAGTAAATAACAATAGCAGGGCTATATGCAGGGGGTACCGGTACAGAGTGCAATGTGTCAATGTGCGGGGGCACCGGTGTCAAGGTAATTGAGGTCATTATGTACATGCAGGTAGAGTTATTAAAGTGGCTATGCATAGATACTAACAGAGAGTAACAGCAGTGTAGGGGGGGGGGGGGGGGGGGGGGCAATGCAAATAGTCTGGGTAGCCATTTGATTAGCTGTTCAGGAGTCCTATTACTTGGGGCTAAAAGCTGTTTAGAAGCCTCTTGGACCTAGACTTGGCGCTCTGGAACCGCTTGCTGTGTGGTAGCAGAGAGAAGAGTCTATGGAGTCTTTCAAAATGTTTAGGGCCTTCCTCTGACACCGCCTGGTATAGAGGTCCTGGATGGCAGGAAGCTTGGCCCCGGTGATGTACTGGGCTGTACGCACTAGCCTCTGTAGTGCCTTGCGGTCAGAGGCCGAGCAGTTGCCATACCAGGCAGTGATGCAACCAGTCCAGCTGTAAAACCTTTTGAGGATCTGAAGACCCATGCCAAATCTTTTCAGTTTCCTGAAGGGGATTAGGTTTTGTTGTGCCCTCTTCACAACTGTCTTAGCTTGCATGGACCATGTTAGTTTGTTGGTGATGTGGATGCCAAGGAACTTGAAGCTCTCAACCTGATCCACTACAACCCTGTTGATGAGAATGGGGGCGTGCTCGTTCCTCCTCTTCCTGTAGTCCACAATCATCTCCTTTGTCTTGATCATGTTGAGGAGGAGGTTGTGGTCCTTGCAGCACACGGTCAGGTCTCTGACCTCCTCCCTATAGGCTGTCTCATTGTTGTCTGTGATCAGGCCTACCACTGTTGTGTCATCAGCAAACTTAATGATGGTGTTGGAGTCGTGCCTGGCTGTGCAGTCATGAGGGAACAGGGAGTAAAGGAGGGGACTGAGCACGCACCCCTGAGGGGCCCCATTGCTGAGGATCAATGAGGCGGATGTGTTGTTACCTACTGTTACCACCTGGGGCAGCCAGTCAGGAAGTCCAGGATCCAGTTGCAGAGGGAAGTGATGAGCTGTGAATGCAGTATCTCATCAAATCAAATGTATTTATATAGCCCTTCTTACATCATCTGCTATCTCAAAGTGCTGTACAGAAACCCAGCCGAAAACCCCAAACAGCAAGCAATGCAGGTGTAGAAGCACGGTGGCTAGGAAAAACTCACTAGAAAGGCCAAAACCTAGGAAGAAACCTAGAGGGAACCAGGCTATGAGGGGTGGCCAGTCCTCTTCTGGCTGTGCCGGGTGGAGATTATAACAGAACATGGCCAAGATGTTCAAATGTTCATAAATGACCAGCATGGTCAAATAATAATAATCACAGTAGTTGTCGAGGGTGCAACAAGTCAGCACCTCAGGAGTAAATGTCAGTTGGCTTTTCATGGCCGATCATTGAGAGTATCTCTACAACTCCTGCTGTCTCTAGAGAGTTGAAAACAGCAGGTCTGGGACAGGTAGCACGTCCGGTGAACAGGTCAGGGTTCCATAGCCGCAGGCAGAACAGTTGAAACTGGAGCAGCAGCACTGCCAGGTGGACTGGGGACAGCAAGGAGTCATCATGCCAGGTAGTCCTGGGGCATGGTCCTAGGGCTCAGGTCCACCGAGAGAGAGAAAGAAAGAGAGAATTAGAGCATACTAAAATTCACGCAGGACACTGGAAAAGACAGGAGAAATACTCCAGATATAACAGACTGACCCTAGCCCCCCGACACATAAACTACTGCAGCATAAATACGGTAGGCTGAGACAGGAGGGGTCAGGAGACACTGTGGCCCCATCCGATGATTCCCCCAGACAGGGCCAAACAGGCAGGATATAACCCCACCCACTTTGCCAAAGCACAGCCCTCACACCACTAGAGGGATATCTTCAACCACCAACTTACCATCCTGAGACAAGGCCGAGTATAGCCCACAAAGATCTCCGCCACGGCACAATCCAAGGGGGGGGCGCCAACCCAGACAGGAAGACCACGTTAGTGACTCAACCCACTCAAGTAATGCACCCCTCCTAGGGACGGCATGGAAGAGCACCAGTAGGCCAGTGACTCAGCCCCTGTAATAGGGTTAGAGGCAGAGAATCCCAGTGGAGAGAGGGGAACCGGCCAGGCAGAGACAGCAAGGGTGGTTCGTTGCTCCAGTGCCTTTCCGTTCACCTTCACACTCCTGGGCCAGACTACAGTCAATCATAGGACCTACTGAAGAGATGAGTCTTCGATAATGACTTAAAGGTTGAGACCGAGTCTGCGTCTCTCACATGAGTAGGCAGACCATTCCATAAAAATTGAGCTCTATAGGAGAAAGCCATGCCTCCAGCTGTTTGCTTAGAAATTATAGGGACAATTAGGAGGCCTGCGTCTTGTGACCATAGTGTACGTGTAGGTACACTATGTAGGCAGGATCAAATTGGAAAGATAGGTAGGAGCAAGCCCATGTAATGCTTTGTAGGTTAGCAGTAAAACCTTGAAATCAGCCCTTGCCTTAACAGGAAGCCAGTGTAGAGAGGCTAGCACTGGAGTAATATGATCCAATTTTTTGGTTCTAGTCAAGATTCTAGCAGCCGTATATCGCACTAACTGAAGTTTATTTAGTGCTTTATCCGGGTAGCCAGAAAGTAGAGCATTGCAGTAGTCTAGAAGTGACAAAAGCATGGATACATTTTTCTGCATCATCTTTGGACAGAACATTTCAGATTTATGCAATGTTACGTAGATGGAAAAAAGCTGTCCTTAAAACAACCTTGATATGTTCGTCAGTATGGTGTTGAACGCTGAGCTGTATTCAATGAATAGCATTCTCGCATAGGTGTTCCTTCTGTCCAGGTGGGTAAGGGCAATGTGGAGTGCAATACAGATTGCATCATCTGTGGATCTGTTGGTGTGGTATGCAAATTGGAGTGAGTCTAGGGTTTCTGGGATAATGGTGTTGATGTGAGCCATGACCAGCCTTTCAAAGCACTTCAGGGTTACAGATGTGAGTGCTACGGGTCGGTAGTAATTTAGGCAGGTTACGTTAGTGTTCTTTGGCACAGGGACTATGGTGATCTGCTTGAAACATGTTGGTATTACAGACTCAGACAGGGAGAGGTTGAAAATATCAGTGAAGACACTTGCCAGTTGGTCAGCGCATGCTCGGAGTACACGTCCTGGTAATCTGTCTGGCCCAGCGGCCTTGTGAATGTTCACCTGTTTAAAGGTCTTTCTCACATCGGCTGCGGAGAGCGTGATCACAGAGTCGTCCGGAACAGCTGATGCTCTCATGCATGTTTCAGTGTTACTTGCCTCGAAAGTGAGCATAGAAATTATTTCTCTCGTCTGGTAGGCTTGTGTCACTGGGCAGCTCTCGGCTGTGCTTCCCTTTGTAGTCTGTAATAGTTTGCAAGCCCTGCGACATCCGCCGAGCATCGGAGCCAGTCTAGTACGATTCGATCTTAGTCCTGTATTGACACTTTGCCTTTTTGATGGTAAGTCGGAGGGCATAGCATGATTTTTTATAAGCTTCCAGGTTAGAGTCCCGCTCCTTGAAAGTGGCAGCTCTACCCTTTAGCTCAATGTGAATGTTGCCTGTAATCCATGACTTCTGGTTGGGGTATGTACGTACAGTCACTTTGGGGACGACGTCCTCGATGCACTTACTGATAAAGCCAGTGGCTGATGTGGTGTAATCCTCAATGCCATCAAAACATATTCCAGTCTCTGCTAGCAAAACAGTCCTGTAGTTTAGCATCTGCTTCATCTGACCAATTTTTTACAGGCCGAGTCACTGGTGCTTCCTGCTGTAATTTTTGCTTGTAAGCAGGAATCAGGAGGATACAGTTATGGTCAGATTTGCCAAATGGAGGGCGAAGGAGAGCTTTGTACGCGTCTCTGTGTGTGGAGTAAAGGTGGTGTAGAATTTTTTTCCCTCTGGTTGCACATTTAACATGCTGATAGAAATTAGGTCAAACTGATTTAAGTTTCCCTGCATTAAAGTCCCCGGCCACTAGGAACACCGCCTCTGGATGAACGTTTTCCTGTTTGCTTATGGCGGAATACAGCTAATTGAGTGTGGTTTTAGTGCCAGTCTCGGTCTGTGGTGGTATGTAGACAACTATGAAAAATACAGATGAAAACTCTCTAGATAGATAGTGTGGTCTTCAGCTTATCATGAGATACTCTACCTCAGATGAGTAAAACTTTGAGACTACCTTAGATATCGTGCACCAGCTATTGTTTACAAATATGCATAGGCCCCCGCTCCGTTTCTTACCAGAGGCAGCTGTTCTGTCCTGCCGATAGAGTGCATAACCCGCCAGCTGTATGTTTTTAATGTCGTCGTTCAGCCACGACTCGGTGAAACATAAGATATTACAGTTTTTAATGTCCTGTTGGTAGGATATACGTGCATTCAGTTCATCCCATTTATTTTCCAGCGATTGAACGTTAGCTAGCAGAACGGAAGGCAAGGGCAGATTAGCCACTCGTCGCCTGATCCTCACAAGGCACCCTGATCTTTATCCGCAAAACCTGCATTTCCTTTCCCAGCAAATCACGGGGATCTGGGCCTGGTCGGGTGTCTGTAGTATATACCTCGCTCCGACTCATTGAAGAAGAACTCCTTGTCGAATTTGAGGTGAATAATCCCAGTTCTGATTTCCAGAAGCTCTTTCCGGTCGTAAGAGAAGGTAGCAGCAACATTATGTTCAAAACAAGTTACGAACAACCCGAAAACCAACCATGCTAATTTGTTTGTTTTAAGCGCCGATAAGACGGCAGCCCTCCCCTCCAGCGCCATCACATCACATTAAACATTACACTCACAAAAGTTCCAAAAGAATAAAAATATTTCAAATGTCATATTATGTGCAAATACTGTAGATAAGGTTCAGGGGAAATAAATAAACATAAATATGGATTGTTTTTACAATGTTGATTGTTCTTCACTGGTTGCCCTTTTCTTGTGGCAACAGGTCTAAATCTTGCTGCTGTGATGGCACACTGTGCTATTTCAACCAGTGGATATGGGTGTTTTTCAAAATTGGGTTTGTTTTTGAATTCTTTGTGGATCTGTGTAATCTGTGGGAAATGTGTCTCTAATATGGTCATACATTTTGCATGAGGTTAGGAAGTGCAGCTCAGTTTCCACCTAATTTGATGGGCAGTGTGCACATAGCCTGTCTTCTCTTCAGAGCCAGGTCTTCCCATGGCGGCCTTTCTGTCACGATCGTCTTTACGTGAATGAGTGGACCAAGGCGCAGCGTGAGAGACATACATCTTCCTTTTATTAGACGAAGACGTAACACGAAACACTCATACAAAACTAACAAAACAATAAACGACCGTGAAGCTATAAACGAAAGTGCACACACAAGCTACTAACGTTCAACATAGACAATTACCCACAAAAGCCTACTGCCTATGGCTGCCTTAAATATGGCTCCCAATCAGAGACAATGAATGACAGCTGTCTCTGATTGAGAACCATTCAGGCAACCATAGACTTACCTAGACACCTACACTCAACACAAACCCATACACTCTACCAAAACCCCCTATACCATACAACCTACCCCAGACGAGACAACTATACACAAACATCCCCCCTGTCACACCCTGACCTAACCAAAATATTACAGAAAACAAAGATAACTAAGGCCAGGGCGTGACACTTTCTCAATAGCAAGGCTGTGCTCACTGAGTCTGTACATAGTCAAAGCTTTCCCTCTACAGGATCGGTGCACCCCCCCCCCCCCCCCCCCCCCCCCGTTGGCTAAGCCAACATGTGCATGATGTTATAAGTAACAAGAACATTTCCCAGGACATAGACATATCCGATATGGGCAGAAAGCTTAAATTCTCTAACTGTACTGTCCAATTTACAGCAGCTATTACAGTGAAAGAATACCATGCTATTGTTTGAGGAGAGTGTAGTTATGATCTTGAAAATGTATCAATAAACCAATTAGGCACATTTGGGAGGACTTGATACCATTTTTTTAACAGTAATGCAATGGTTCATTGGATCAGTTTAAAACTGTGCACATACACTGCTGCCATCTAGTGGCCAAAATCTAAATTAAGCCTAGAGTCCTTAGTCATACAATGGCCTTTCTCTTGAATTTCAAAGATGATGGAACAACATTTTTTATTATCTTTTACCAGATCTAATGTGTTATATTCTCCTACATTAATTTCACATTTCCACAAACTTCAAAGTGTTTCCTTTCAAATGGTATCAATAATATTCATATCCTTGTTTCAGGTCCTGAGATACAGGCAGTTAGATTTGGGAATGTCATTTTAGGCAAAAATTGAAAAAAAAGATTAGATCCTTAAGAGGTTAAAAATAAGTTTGGGTCATTCACAGTAGTCAGGTATTCTGCCACTGTATACTCTCTGTTTAGGGCCAAATAGCATTCTAGTTTGCTCAGTTTTTTTGTTAATTATTTCCAATGTCTGAAATAATTGTCTTTTTGTTTTCTCATGATTTGGTTGGGTCTAATTATGTTACTGTCCTGGGGCTCTGTGGAGTCTGTTTGTGTTTGTGAACAGAGCCCCAGGGTCAGCTTGCTTAGGGGAATCTTCTCCAGGTTCATCTCTTTGTAGGTGTTGGCTTTGTTATGGAAGGTTTGGGAATCACTTCCTTTTAGGTGGTTGTAGAATTGAACAGTTATTTTCTGGATTTTGATCATTAGCGGGTATCGGCCTAATTCTGCTCTGCATGCATTATTTGGTGTTCCCACGTTGTACACAGTGGATATTTTTGCAGAATTCTGCATGCGGAGTCTCAATTTTGTGTTTGTCCCATTTTGTGAATTCTTGGTTGGTGAGCGGACCCCAGACCTCACAATCATAAAGGGCAATGGGTTTTATAACTGACTCAAGTATTTTTAGCCAGATCCTAATTGGTATGTCAAATTTTATGTTCCTTTTGATGGCGTAGAAGGCCCTTCTTGCCTTGTCTCTCAGCTCGTTCACAGCTATGTGGAAGTTACCTGTAGCGCTGATGACTAGGCCGAGGTATGTATCGGTTTTTGTGTGCTCTAGGGCAACGGTGTCTAGATGGAAAGGCATCTGGACCTTTTTTGGAACACCATTATTTTTGAATTACTGAGATTTACTGTCAGGGCCCAGGTCTGACAGAATCTGTGCAGATGATCTAAGTGCTGCTGTAGGCCCTCCTTGGTTGGGGACAGAAGCACCAGTTAATCAGCAAACAGTAGACATTTGACTTCAGATTCTAGTAGGGTGAGGCCGGGTGCTACAAGCTGTTCTAGTGCCCTCGCCAATTCGTTGATATATATGTTGAAGAGGATGGGTCTTAAGCTGCATCCCTGTCTCACCCCACGGCCCTGTGGAAAGAAATGTGTGTGTTTTTTTGCCAATTTTTACCACACACTTCTTGTTTGTGTACATGGATTTTATAATGTTGTATTTTTTTCCCCCAACACCACTTTCCATCAATTTGTATAGCTCTCTCTCTCTCACACACTCCCTGTTTATCTCTCAGTTTGTCTCACTCTCATTCTCTCTTTAGTTTTCTACCTCCCTTCTCACATGCAGGCCACTGATCCACACCACTGAACACCAGTGATCTGAGCCCTGGGTGTAGAGTGGAGTGGAAGGGCCCCTGACGCCCCTATTGGCCCTCTGAGGGAGGGAGTGCCCGGGGAGGCGAGAGGAGGGCCGGGGCGTCCTCTTTTGACAGCCCAACACAGAGAGGTTGCTGGTGACCAGGGGGCCATAGAGGGGGCCGAGCCTCCTGCTTTAGAGAGCACCACACCCCTTCTTCAATACACCCCGTCCCCGGCCCTTGTCCCCCCTCAAGAGAGGGTGTGTTTGGGGGAGAGGCCGGCGAGAAGAGGCAGGGCATGGGACAAAAGCCTGGTCCTCAGGCCAGCACTGTTCTGCATGGTAGCGGCCTTATTCTTCTCCTCTTTTTGCCTTTTCTTTTCTTCTCTGGCTGGTATTGTGGGGCTGAGTTGGAGGCTGGGGGGTTGATATGATGGATGGGGCTGGGGAGATGGAGGGATAGAGGGATGAAGGGATCAGGAGCGAGGAGGTTTGGGGTGGGTGGGGGGCGCAATGTCATGCTCACTGTCTGAGAGGAACGTGCGAGGCGTGGGGCTGCCCTGGAGGGTGGGCGGGTCAGTTCGGGGTGAGGGAGGTGAGGATGGGGGAGAAGTGTTACGTGTGGGGTGTAGAGAGGGGGGAACTGCATGTTCGGATAAGGGTGTGGTGGGGGGGGGTGTTGCCTCAGAGGAACATGCAAGGCGTTGTGCTGCCCTGCAGGGGTGGACGGGTGGAAGGGAAGGGTTGAGGGATGGATGGAGAGGGGATATGTATGGGTGGGTCAGGGAGTTGAACTGGGGTATATGTGACAGTGTAGTGGAAGTACGTGTTGGGATGTTGGGGGTGAAAAAGGGGGTACGTGTTGTGTGCAAGGGAGTGTGTGGGTTGAAGAAGTGGTACTTATGTGAGTGGTGTAGAGGGGATCCAGCATGACGATGTGGTGGAGGATGTGAGACAATGGCTCAGACCCGTCCTAGTTTAGTGTTTCACCTCCAGGCTCTCTGCATAAATATGTATGTTAGAGAGCCACGAGAGCTGGAATGTTAACATGGAAAAGATGGTGTTTGGGCATATATATTCTAAAGTATTGCCCTTGCACTTCGGGCCATAAGAACTATTGATGATACTTCAATCGGGGACGCACCTTTCACTGGGTCATCCACAGGGTGTAGAGACAGATGAGGGCATGTTGGGTCCAGGCCACCATCTTTCATCACAGACAGGATAGAACCACGGCTGGGATAACAAGAGTTTATAATAATAATTATCATAATCTTGTCAACCACCAACACTACACAGTTCCACACACTCTGCAAAAAGCCATGCTTCATCTTTTCAGACAATATCTTGAACTCCCTCTTCTTTCTCTCTCTCACACACACTCTCTCTCTCTATTTATTTTTCACTCTGTCACCTCTTCTGTCCCAAGCCGGGACCTCTCTGCACCTTGCACTGTGGAATGTCCACACACAACCAATCAATGGCTGACTCCCCCTTTCCGATCCTCTCAGCCTCTCTCCCAGCTCTCCACCTTGTGATGAGGAATTCACTGGTCCTTAGGGACATACAAATAGACACTCTCCCCAGGACTGTCCCAAAACTCTCTCCCCCTATATCAAAGCCTTCTCAGCCCCAATTGACACCAATCCCTCCCTAACACAAAGATTGACAGTGGCGAGTGTATTCCATCCCTACTGCAGTCTATCAGGCCAGCCGGGGGGCTTTGTTTCTCACACAGACCACCCGCTGTAAGACAGCCACCACACGCCACACTCTCACTACCCAGAGACAGCTAACATAACTCTCCCTGCGCATCCCGGACAGAAAGGGAAACAAGGACAAACGCCAATCTTCCGCCCGTCAGAAATCTGTCAGGGCTTGGCAACGCACTGTTTGCTGCCCAGGAGAAATGAGGCTTTAGGATTTGGCAACCTGCTGGCTAAAGCAGGACCATCCAGGCTGGTGGTTGTCACCCAGTGCCCAGAGAGAGACATCGGCAGTGGGCTGCGTGGGGACAAAGGTGGCCTGCCCTGGGGATTAACTATTAGCATGCTGGTGTGTGTGTTTAGGCCTGGTCTGAATGGGGAGGACAAGAGCCAAGGACCCGGGCTATTCTTAAACAGGGAAGTATTTCTGTTTCAGCTGCTAATGCTTCCCCCTGACTTATACATACATGCATATATATGAGAGGAGTCTGATTATCTATCGGTATGTGGATTTTTGTGCTGCGCTGACGGTTGGGTTTTAGGAATAACATTTTCTCATGCAGGAAATACGATATATGAATGAATTACTGTATTTGAATTGTATGTATGAAATACTTTTAAAACAAATAACAAAGGTTTGATGAGGAGTGACACCTGCAATGTGTGGTTGGCATGTGAATGAAGAAGGGAGGTAGCAGAAGACAGTAAAGTTGGTGTAGGCCTACTGTCAGTGACACAGACCAGTAGCCCTCTTCTTCCTTCAGTGTAGTGGGTCTTGTACTAAGCTGACATATTCAATTGTTTTAAGATGGTCTTACCATGGATAATTTAGCTATTTCATTTTGAATTTTAGGACCCCTTTAGGTATCAAAAAACATATTAAAAAAATATTTGATAAAATATAGAATTTGGCCTTACTACTGTAGCCCATAGCAACACATTGAATAACACATTTAAAAGTGGCAAAAAAGGCAATCAAAAGTGTCTGTCCTAAATCTAGGAGATTTAAGAAATCTCATAAAATAAATATATATGTCTTTTTTTTGGGACACATATTTAACCCTTATTTTTATTGGCACCAAGCTACCTCCATACTTCCATTAGTTTGTATGGGTTACCTTTAGACGAGTCCTGTCACACTTGTGGAGAACACCATTGTCTCCATCAGTCTCCCCATTCCATAGAGTGGTCAAATTAGTTTGTAGGCCAAACCGTTCAGATGCTATAAATGATTTCGGGAGAAGACATATTTTTGGGACTTCTCATGGTCTGACAAACACCTCTGTAGCTCGGCCACCTTCCACTGCAGATGTGGAAAGGCAACATACTGTAGGTGTCGGCGGATGTGGTAGATTGAGACGCAGCCCATGCAAAAAAACTGATAGGCCTATCTGTAGCTTAAACTGACAGATTTTAATGGAGATATTTTTATAATGTTACTTAAATTGACGGACGGGTGCATCAACAGACTCTTAAGGATTTTAAAAGACTGGAAAAGAAACAGACTGCTTGATCCATCTTTCTTTCTGTTTGTGTGTGTTTCTTTGTGTGTTTTAACTTATTTGAGTGCATGTGTGTCTGTGTGTGAACATGTGATTTAACGCACCTGATGTGTGTAGTCATAAAATTGGTGTGTGTGTGTGTGTGTGTGTGTGTGTGTGTGTGTGTGTGTGTGTGTGTGTGTGTGTGTGTGTGTGTGTGTGTGTGTGTGTGTGTGTGTGTGTGTGTGTGTGTGTGTGTGTGTACTGAGGCATGCTGGATAGTGGCTGAGCTTAATGCTGGTGTGTGTCAGTGTGTGATTTTCTGTGTCTACTCTGTGTGTGATTGAGCTTGTGATTTTGTGATTGTGGTATGTGTGTGCACACCCTCGCTGGCCGGTGGCTGATAATAACACAAGAGACTGTGTGTGTGTGTTTGTGGACATCTTAGTGTTGGGCTTTCCCACCGTGCTCAGTGCGTCTGGGCTCTGTGTGTTTTGGGGTTGCACGCGTGACTCCGCCAGCTGTTCTATTCTCCCCTCGCTCCTCGCCCCCCCCCTCGCCCCCCCCCCCCCCCCCCCCCCCCCCCCCTCTGAGGCCTGTTCTTCATCTGATAAGGGTCCAGCTCACCAAGCCCTCAGCAGAGCCCCTCAGAGCTGCTCCACACGAACAATACGCCCGCCTTCCATCTCCTGCCCCTCCACAATCACTACATTTACATGAGAAAACACAGTCTAATCTCCAGTTCACTGGAGCTATGGCAGAGCAGCCCAGTAGCAGAGTGTGTGTGTGAGCGCAAGTGGCTGTGATTGAGAGTGTAAGAGAGTGGGAAGAAAATGAAAAGCTTGTGGTCCACTCAGTGCACCATTGTCATTTCACAGAGATACACTTTTTTTGTGAGAAATCTTTGAAAAAGAACAGGAATTTCACATTAATATGAAAAGTGTAGACTAAAATATCAAAATACTACATGTCATGTCTCAAAAATGATACCAACTTACCTCTATATAACGAGTTCAACGGTAAGCCTGTCAGTTAGCCTTAATTCTCCCACAGCAACCTGATGCAATGCTATTTTCCCATTTTTGTAACCTCTTTTTTTCTCTGGCCTCCATTGATTTAGTCACCCTAATGTTGGCCATCCTACAAAGGTAAAACCGACAATAACTTTTATATGGATTATGATAGAGACATGTTTGGACCATTGGTAAAATATGCCTTTTTGTTTGGACACCTTACAGTATACTCATTCAGTTATAGTAAAGCTGTATAGGCCTACTTCAGAATGGCCATAATTATTACAAGAGGCAATGTGGAATCATGGGATGTATCTATAAGAGTCTGTAATGACTCTACAATGCATGTTTTAAAACATTTGAAAGGAAATGTGGCACCAACCAGATGCATCACACGTGTAGTGCATCCAACAGCCATGGGCGGTGGTAATGTAATACAAATGAGAGTCCCAGGAGAGAGAAATCCCTTGCCCCTTAGCTATATACCCTGCCAACTTATTATAGCATGTGCATCATCACACTACCACCATCAACACCACAATTAGCACTTCAAAAGTCATGTATGAGGTGCTATATATATATATAATTTTATTTAATGACCCCCCCATGGGCCATTAAATCAGTGTTATGGGCTTGCTCTCATTCCCTTGGGGACCCAGTGGTCATCATCTTCATATACCGCGGGCCACACTAAATCAACACTTCACCTGTGTCTTTGTCTGTGTGTCGCCACGCCGTCTCTTCCTGGGTAGCTATTGGCTGTTCTCTCTCCTCCACACCAGCTGTCTGGTAGGCCTGGTCTGCCTAACTCTGAACTACAGATTAATTACGAGGTCCTAGCAGAGTTGGAGACACAGAGGAGAGAGGGAGAGAGGGAGAGAGGGAGAGAGAGAGAGAGAGAGAGAGAGAGAGAGAGAGAGAGAGAGAGAGAGAGAGAGAGAGAGCAATCCTTTAATTAAGGCTTGTGAGGATGGGTTGGGACTATGCAAACAGGGTCCCCCACCTCCGTGTTTGGGTAGAGAAGAGAGAGGGGCCGAGGCAGACAAAGGGGTAGACATGGGGAGATGGGGACAGAAAGGGATGAGAGGGTAGAGAAGGGGAGAGAGTAGACTAGGGACAGCCTGATTCAGAGATGTTATGATGCTATCTGTTGTGTCCTAATTTTAAAAAAAGTACCTTTATTTAAGGAGTGAGGAAGGTGGGGGGTCTGAGCGTTCAAACAATACACCACTAAGAATGGGTGACTGGCCCAAAGGCATTATACCTGTTCACTATGACATTAAATTCAAACCCTTGACAAATATTAGATTTTTACTAGTTGTGCCCTGATATCGATCAAAGCACAGACATACTAACATCATAAAATGGTGGAAGCCCTCTTTGTGACAACAGGCACAACTCTGACATAAAGTCATTTTTGGGTAAGTTGCCAAAATGCCACGTGCGTCCACTTATATCTTAGGGGGGCTCCTGAGTGGTGCAGCAGTCTAAGGCACTGCATCTCAGTGCTAGACGCGTCACTACTGACACCCTGGTTTGAATCCAGGCTGTATCACAACTGGCTGTATCACAACTGCCTGTGATTGGGAGTCCCATAGGGTGGCGCACAATTGGCCCAGCATCGTCCGAGTTTGTCCGGTGTAGACCATCATTGTAAATAAGAATTTGTTCTTTACTGACTTGCATGGTTAAAATAAAGTGTCATAACCACTTAACCATCATGAAACTTCTATTCAATCAAATAAGCCTCACGTAGAAAATTAGCAATTACATTTTTTGATGACCAAATTCGACACTCATTGACCATACAAAAATTCCTTCACTTCATGGGCTTATTTTCATGATTTTGGGCGGAGTAAAACTTCTCGCTTCACCTCTTTCTCTCTGACTATAGTGGTTTAAAGACTCAGATTCAGACAACAGCGTCCCTAAGCCTGGCCAATTGTATTGTAGGGAAAGAGTGGCACCAGGTGGTAGGATGATTGAACTGAATCCCAGGCACAACCATGTGGAATGAATCAACAATAATTACATTTAACATAGATTATGATGGGAAACAAAGACTGAATCTAATGAGAAAAACACTTGACACATTTGAATCAGAACCATTTTATATTACTTTTAATGTACAGAATATATTTGATCAGACAGAAAAGCAAAGCACAAAAAGGTGGTGTGTAAAAGATACAAACAACATGAAACACAAGTCTCCAACAGAATGGAACAACAAATCAGTCATCCCTCTATATCGCAAACGAAAGCATAGTGTCATGTGAAAAGACTATCAGACCATTGTAACAGAAAAGATACAGACCAGGGTTGCATTCATGAAAGTGACACTTGACTATTTCAGTTAGTTCCTCAGCATTTCAGCCCACTTGCTTCTCTTGGCTCCTAGTGAATACAACCCAGATTGTCCTGAGACTGAGTAACACCACTCCTGTTCCTCTAGTCAGTTAGGTATCTGACACAAAACGAGACACAACACTCCTGGGGACGTGACTTTGGAGAGTAGGCCTTATCTTCTGGATTTTATAATTATAATGAATGATAATCTTTGGTTTATAGGTTGTTCAACACCACCAGCCAAATGACTGCTGGGGATATACAGTGAGCTCCAAATGTATTGGGACAGTGACAAATGTTTTGTTGTTTTGGCTATGTATCTCAGCACTTTGGATATGAAATTATACAATGACTATGAGGTTAAAGTGCAGAAAGTGAGAAAGTTAGAAACACAAATATCATACCCCCCAAAACCAACAAAAATGCTAACCTCCCCTGTTATTGTAATGGTGAGAGGTTAGCATGTCTTGGGGGTATGATATTTTTGCGTCTAACTTTCTCACTCACAATTCATTCAGGATTATCTGTAATCATGGTAGCGTCCACATTAATGTAGAGGTGTTTAGAAACTTGTTATTCTTATTTACAATAAAAGGGACTCCAAAATGACACTACAATGTTTCTATTGGGCACAAAATCATCAGAAACACAACCAAAGCAAAACAGCAAATGCATTCAACAAATTTGTAGTCACAAGCTTGATTTAGTAATTGAGAGCTATGAATATGGGACCAAATACTTATCTTTTTACTACTTTAATACACATAAGTGAATTTGTCCCAATACTTTTGGTCCTCTAAAATGGGAGGGGGGGGCTATGTACAAAAAGTGTTGCAATTTCTAAACGGTTCACCTGATATGGACGAAAATACCCTCAAATTAAAGCTGACAGTTGAATCATTTCAAATCCAAAGTACAGAGCCCAAAACAACAAAACATTTCAAAGTAATATGTTTGATAATGAAACATTATTTTCTTAGTTTAAAGTCTAAATATTATGTTTTTAAATAAATGTCTCTACTCTCTCACTCTCCGTATATGTACATGGTCACATGAAACCCTTGACAAGTTCTGAAATGGAAATGACACGACAACAACAATACATTACAGATCCTTCAGATAGGAACTTTACCAGTCAGTCAATTAATAATTCTAGTTATTGCACAGTGGGCTGGGCGGTGCAGACAGACAGACAAGACAGACAAGACAGACAAACAGACAGACAGACAGACAGAGAATGGCAGTCTTCTCTCTCTCACATCATCTGTACAGCTGAGACTTACATATTTCTAAACAATGAATTGGGACACTTATAATAAAAAGATTGAGTATTTTTCTTCTTTATCCAAACATTATTTGGCGTCAATTAAATTGGTCAAACAGCTATGGTACAAATTCAGAAAATAGTCTGTATAATAGGAATGGCAGTTACAGCATTTGAGACAGTTGGGATCCTATGAGTATGTGATTGAGTACGAATCAAAGAAATACAGTAAGAGAGACATTTTAACCAAGTTACTATAGGTAAAACAGTCCCAAATGGAATTAAACTTTCACTGCTCCATACAAAATGCTTGTCTTACTTTACATTATTTTCTGTGACTTCTCAGATGCTCTTATCCAGAGTGACTTAAAGGAGCAATTAGGTTTAAATGCTTGCTCAAAGGCACATCAACAGGTTTTTTTCACCCAGTCGGCTCGGGATTCAAACCAGTGACCTTTCTGTTACTGGCCCAGTGCTGTTAACCGATAGGCTATCTGCCACCCACATGTCTGCCTCAACAACCCAGTAAGGATACTGAGCTGATACAGTTCTGTTGAAGTACTACAAGAGGTTACAATGTTACGTATGCAGTCAAAACAGTATATCCTTAATCTATCAAAATGCAATTTGTAGAGCAACATTTTATTCCTCCTGATTGACATATTGAAATACACTTTAATACTATTTAGTGTGTGATAACACTGCATGCGCGACCAACCACATCTGTGATGATTCATTTCAGTTTGTCAGGAAATACATGCTGGGAGATGGTGCAGTCAGTAACACATCATTATGGAACCAAGGAGAAAAAGTCTGATCATTTTTGTCAGTGAATATATGAGAGTCAATTGAGCAAATACTTTTTTACTGGGTTGAATAATGCTCTTACAGTTTTTTCTCAGTCAAGCATTTTTTGGAACTGTGGTTAAATGTCCGTATAGCAAAACAACAATGATGAAATGCTTAAATACATTTGTAGATTGTCTGATCATTTTCTTGTTTTTGTACTTGATTGCATATCTTAGATTAACTTTAGCAACAATGTCAATACAATTGTCATTTAAAAAAAAAATCGCTGTTAAGTGTTTTGTTCACAGAATGTCAACACATTGTTTTCATCAGAAGAGAACAGGTTGCAATGTGTTCCCTGTTTCCGGCAATCAGTTAATACTACTGCACAAAATAGACAATGGTTTTATTCATAGTAAATCCGGTACAGTATAGAGAAAGATCTACGCAATGCGGACAGCCTAAGTTTTATGATTGTTTACAACATGCAGAGATGCAGAAAATGAAGTTCAGTTCCTTCCAAGTACTCATGAGACAAGCCATCTCCAATATTACACACCTTTGGTTTGGTGAGGATTGAGGCCTATAAATTCAGTTGTTTTCCTCCACTGTATTCACCTGTCCTTATATCTATTGGGGATTGTGTGTCTGCTTGCCAATGGAACATCTACAAACCTATGAGCAGAACAGCGTATGTATTGAATACATGGAATTGGATTGTGATGATACCAGTGAATGAATTCTGCAAACCATGTGCTTTGTTTTCCATGTTCTTTTTGATCAGGAATAATACTTGATTTGATGTGTATGAAATAGTTTGGTAAAGTATGCATAAAAGGAGAGTAATTGTCCATAGTTCTGCACCCTTTGATAGTTGTATTTCCTGTTTCGATCATCATGATGTAGTAGTGACTGCAAAGAAAATCTATTGACCAACTGGTGTTTTTAAAAGACAGAATAACTTTCTGTTTTGTCAGCTATATGTACAGTGCATTCGGGAAAGTATTCAGACCCCTTGACTTTTTCCACATTTTGTTATGTTACAGCCTTATTCTAAAATGGATGAAATTATTTTTTCCCCTACACACAATACCCCAATACACTGTATGTTTGTGTTGATGTTTTTGCAGTAAGTCGTCTTCTTTTGATGAATTTGCAATTTCTGTCTCATTTAGCCTTGCTGAATGTATTTGTGTATTTACTGTTTTGCAAGCAGCCACATAGTTCTGTGTGTTGTGAGCCTCGTTTTGAAAATAGACATTGTTCAACAAAAATGCTTGTATGCAATTGAGATTTGTTTTTACTTGAGGATTTAAATTAAAATGTAGGCTTATTTAAATGTACACACTTGTGTTCCAAGGCACCGAGTGGAAGGGTCTCTGCTCCAGTCCACATCATTTCTGCACTTCCTCTTTATCTCTTCCCTGACAAAATGTTTGTCCTGTGCTCTCAGGCAGCAGAGTGTAACATTCATCAACATAAAAACACTAGTCAGACATGAAGTGCAGTCTGAACATTCTGCTCCTCTCTGCCAAAGTGTCTGAGGAGATATATCAAAATAAAGCAATTTGCACTGTTATCATGGGCAGTAGAACAAGATCTCAATGAACAGCTGTCAAACTAGACCCTGAGTGGACATAAAGTTAACTTATATTTTAGTGCTTTGAAAAGGCACAGAATAAACAAAATACCAAAATAAACAACCTCACTTTGGGACCTTACTCAGTCAGAGAATTTTCATCCACATGTTCTCATCCTCAAATAATACTTCCATTTGAGTTCCTGCCAAAACATAAGTTACGTGCATACCCAACAATCACCACAAGTGCTCTATAACAGAGAAATATGATTCCAGTTATTCCTATGAAATGAAAGAGATGGCCAATGAGAATAGAGATTGAAGAGAACCAGCATCATGCAATATGGATGGGAGGGAAGTGCAGTATGTCCACTACCCAAGAGCTTCTGTGGCTAGCTGGTTGTCCTAATGTGCTAAACTGTAACATTACAGATATGACACTGTGCCTTTTTCACTATTCTTAAACAACATATACATCTGCCACTGTAACACCATGTGACATTTGACCCATTATGAGTACCACAAATACTGTTAGTTAGTGCGACTCCTACTTCATTGTTAATGCATGACTGTACTACACAGGTTGACCATCTATCCAGTCAATTTAATCCAAGCTAAAGGATCTCCGCCCAACCACCCAACTGGTCTTCACCAGTCCAACAGGAGATGAATAGTGTTGGGAGGCTGAGGAAGTTTTTCTCAGTCTTTAGAAGTTTAGGCTCTGGTTTCTGTTAAGCAGACTGTGGGAAATTAATTTGTAAAAAGCACTATATAGCCACAGATTAAATGCAATTGACTGATGATTGACTGATTGATTGAATGAGTAGTTAGCCCAGTCAGGGATATGTAGATACATTTCCAGCAGAGGGCGCCAACGTACAAGAGTAATGATTCCAAGTGTCTCAGTAAGTCAGTCAGTTGTAGCTATAGGTAGAATAGTGCCTTGTCTCTCATTCCCACAGCAGGCAGGACAGTGCTTTGAGCCTTAACATATCGCACAGCTCTTCTCTCTTCAGCCATCCACAGCGCTGAGGCTGGGTACTGTAGTCCTACGTAGATGCAGTAACCAGAGGACTACAGCTGGTCCGACTCCTCTCTGGAGCTGGAGCTGAGGCTAGGCCGGGACAAGCCTGGGGCCACAGTTCTGGGTGTAGGGGGCTCAGATGGGCATGTATTGGGCTGAGTGGAGGGCACTGTGGGGGCTTCGTACTGGGGCAGCTCACCTTCTGACGGCAGCTCCTCCCCGTCTGGGAGGTAGGGAGGCGGGGGGAGGTCGAACCACGGAGGCCGGCTGGAGGCGAGATGGAGAAATAGATAAGTAAAGGAGCGTACATATAATTATGCTACTATTGCACTGTTGCATTCTAACGTCCTAACTAATAAATTGACAAATTATGGTCAGAAGTATTCTGAATTGTATTTAGTTAAGTTTAGAGACAGATCAATTCTTAGTTAGATTTGTGTGTATTAGGTATTTGTTGTGAAATTGTTAGATATTACTTGTTAGATATTGCTGCACTGTCGGAACTTGAAGCACAAGCATTTTGCTACAGCCGCAATAACATCTGCTAAATATGTGTACGTGACAAATACAATTTGATTTTGAATATAACAAACACATTAAAATAGACAAAGCTACAGCTGGCAAAATGATAAGCCTCACACTACCCCCTCCAGTACACTACATTTACAGTATGTCTCAATCGGACTCTCAGCCTACCTGACATCCAGTACAGCCTGGGAGTAGGAAGGTGGTGAGTCCATGGGCATGCCAGCTGGGTAGAGGGCCCCAGACAGCAGCTGTAGCCCTGGGGGACCTGCAGGGTACTGGGCCGCAGCAGACGGGGAGGTGGGGGAGAGGCCAGGGCCAGCCGGGTGGACATGTCCCCGGTCTAGGATGACCAGGCGGGATAGCAACAGGGGCTGGTGGTGGTGGTGGTGGTGGGAGGACCCCCGGACCCCACGGGGCAGCAGCACGCTGCGCTTCCTCTGATGGTGCAGGACCAAGGCCAACAGCGCCACCACCAGGACGAAGATGACAGCGCTGCCGATGACCGCGTAGGTGATGCTGGGGTAGTAACGCAGCCGGTAGTCCAGGGTTACAAAGTCCTGACCTGGAGCCTCTGGAGGAGAGAAGGGAAATATATGGATCTGTTTAATGTAGGACTAGATCTAAGGGGGAAATGATCTTACAGTTATTTTCTAGAGGACATGCAGAGTTCAGGAGCTTCGTGTCTGAGATGAAAACAGAGAGCAACACTACGGGGAAGGTCAGATTACTGCTGTTGAGGAGTGAGCAATGCGTGCACACACACGAGAGTAACACTTAGGAACTCACAGGTCAAGATGAGAAAAGGGAACAGTGGGATAGTAGTCAGAAACACAGCAGCAGCCTACTGGTTGACATTAACAGGAGTTGCAACACTAATAAGGAGCACTGTGCTTTATTATTCCAGATGAGAGGAGGGAAACATTTCCTGTATGGGGGCGGGTAGTCTGGGGAGACCAAGGGCCGCACTCAGAACTAGCCTGAATAAAATGTGCGTTCCCCCTCCCCCAACAGTCGCTACTAAACAATCACCAACACCCCTTCCCCTGTCATGGTGATGCTCATTCACTCAGACCCGGGCCGTTCCTTCCCTCAGTTCCTTGGTCCTATTCATTATGCGCTGAGCTCTGCAGAGAGCGGTCCAAAACAAAAATTAAATACTACAGTAATTAGCGCAGTAAAAGAAAAACAGATAAAGGGATCCCACCGCTGCCACCCGTCCCGCTCGCCAGACGCACAGACAAAAGGAACTCATAATCAGGGCGATCACCAGAGTTTCAAAATATTCGGGGCTCAGTCCTGAAGACCAGGGAGTGAGGGGTTTGTGGGTCCGAGAAAAAAAGGGCCTTTCAAAAATAATTTCCTGGAGTTCTACGTCCTTGTACATGACTGGAGACATTACAATAATACTTTTTTATACCACATAAATGATCAAAATGACAAGCGACTCTGACATTTACATACTGCGATCAATAAAATGAATGACCCATGTCTTAAAGCAACCAATAGCATACGCAAATGAAAATATTGGATACATAGATTTTAGGCCTACAATATGAGGAGAAAATTATAGTCCAACAACTTTCCAGTGGCACTCACCTACTCAAACTCCTATTTGTCCAGCAATTGTATTTTGAAATATTGCAAAATACCTTCTAGCTGCTGCCTGCTGTTCATTGACAGCCACAACTCAACAACAATCAGCTGTTTTATATTTTCCACGTGGGCTGCCCGATTGCTGGATTCCTGACTGTAGACTCACTAGGTTTGGCAAATGTATTTCAATGTATGTGCAACACTTCCAGCACCCCTTCCTGCAGCACTGTTTTCTTTCATGTGCTGTGCTCTCCCCAAGGCCAAATAGTCAACACTTTTTGTCATTAATTCAATCGAGTGTGGTCAGTAACCCCATATGAGGTTATTGTTTCGGTAGGCCTACTGTTACAATATTGGTTTTAATCATCTATCAGCAATTAGCTTAGCCTACATTTACAAGGGAATACATTCAGTAAATCAATGAAGCCAATAGTAGTTTCAACTATATTGTTATTGAAACGATGCAGAGGCCTTATGACCTTTTTAAACAATAAAACATGTGTCAAATGACTTGAATAGTCTATGGGAAAAGCGTACGAATGTGTATTCGCATCGGTAGTATAAAAGTGACTAAAATGCATCAGAAAAGTGTTGAAAAGTTCAGGAAAACATCAGGGAAGCTCATTAGGTAGACTATAGGCCTAATGTGTGTGTAGAAAACATCAGGGAAGCTCATTAGGTAGACTATAGGCCTAATGTGTGTGTAGAAAACATCAGGGAAGCTCATTAGGTAGACTATAGGCCTAATGTGTGTGTAGAAAACATCAGGGAAGCTCATTAGGTAGACTATAGGCCTAATGTGTGTGTAGAAAACATCAGGGAAGCTCATTAGGTAGACTATAGGCCTAATGTGTGTGTAGAAAACATCAGGGAAGCTCATTAGTGTCACGTTCCTGACCTGTTTTCTGTTAATTTTGTATGTGTTTAGTTGGTCAGGGCGTGAGTTGGGGTGGGCATTCTATGTTTTGTGTTTCTATGTTTAGGTCAGGTGTAATTAGCCTTATATGGTTCTCAATCAGGAATAGGTGTTTGACGTTTCCTCTGATTGAGAACCATATAAAGGTAGGCTGTTCACACTGTTTGTTTGTGGGTGATTGTCTTCTGTGTCTGTGTATGTTGCACCACACGGGACTGTTTCGGTTTGTTCGTTCGTTTGATGTAGTCTGTTCCTGTTCGTGAGTTCTTCGTGTATTTATGTAAGTTCCATGTTCAGGTCTGTCTACGTCGTTTTGTTATTTTGTAGTTTGTTGAAGTGTTTTCGGTTTTTCGTCTTTACTTTAATAAACTTCATTATGTCCACATTCCACGCTGCGCTTTGGTCCAATCCCTACTCCTCCTCTTCTTCCGAAGAGGAGGAGGACAACCGTTACAATTAGGTAGACTATAGGCCTAATGTGTGTGTAGAAAACATCAGGGAAGCTCATTAGGTAGACTATAGGCCTAATGTGTGTGTAGAAAACATCAGGGAAGCTCATTAGGTAGACTATAGGCCTAATGTGTGTGTAAAATCTGCATTACTTTCAATTGCTAGACTAATGATCATGAGCACTTCCCTAAACTTAGCTAACAATTGTCTGCCTAATTTTGACCAAATATCCAAACAGAGATTCAGTGAAAACAGAAATCTGACATTGATTGAATTATCAAGATGAGTTTCCATGTTTGTCTCAAAGCAACGCAACGACGTCGTCCCAATTATCAGTTGACCACACACGGCAAGTGCTTTACATTCATTATAACCAGTGGTCTAGTGCTACTTTTTGATGTAGCCTACCGGAGCACCATTTTTGTATAATTATTACGCCATTATTTCTGAATGAAAGTTGGTACCAACATGAATTTTAGAATGTACATACAATGCATCATCCAAATTGTATGATTGTCTTTGCCTACACATACTGTAAGTAGCTAAAGGAAAACGTTATATTTGTGAAATCCTAAAACACCAAATTAGGCCTACTTTATTATGAATTAGGCCATCATCACTGTCAATCGTGAATGATAATTATTCACGTCTTACAGGTGAACGTCCATGCTGCACGGCAACCATTTGATCCCAATCACTTTCATGTGAATATGCATTTCAATCTCCTTGAAAGATATACAGTAAGTAAGTAACCGGCCGAACTAATCATTTGAGACCAGATGAAGTTAAACACAGCCACCTCATGAGAAAAATTTTTAACATTTCAGCACATAAGAAATTACATGGTGTTTTTGGCATAACAGTGGCCTGACATTATCATGTTATTATATTTGGTTTATATTCGGATTGATAAGTAATCATTAAGTGATCTTGAGAGACATAGCACCATTGTGAAAAGTGGGGGTGCGTGGCTCTGTTGCGCACCAGCAGCACTACGCCCCTGATTATAACGGTTAGATGACTTTGGGAGTTAAGTGGCACATTCAGTTGACACATTTTGTTTTACACCATTGCAGCAGCGCAAAAGCTTATTGGCTGACCCAAAATCATTTGGGACTAAAGCCCCAAAAGCCAGGTCCTGGTGACGTCCATGCTCATAATGCCTCCACATACACAATGGGTAGGTATTTGGTGTGTTTAGCGATAGAGGGCCTATATGAAAAGGTTACTGTTCTGTCTCTACTGCACTACCTGCTCCGTGCTAATGAACTGGTGTTTCTGATGCAGACACATCAGAATAGAAGCACACACGCATTTTTCTATTCCATAAGGGAGCTTTGCCACTCCCAGATGACACCATCACCTCTAGCAGAGTCTCTATACTCTAAGTGCTCATAAACCTTTCCCCCCAGAAGAGGTAGAGGGCCAGGGATCACACAGGCTCTGCCTGCTGTTCCCACAGACCACTTTAATCATACCAGAGTGGCTTCTCTCACCCCCTTCTTCTCCCATCCTCTCAGCGCCTGCTCTCCCTTCTTAGTACCTGCACTGCCTCCTCCTTCCTCCCAGCTCTCTTCCATCTCCCCCAGCCTCTCCTCTATAGGCAGTAATTTACTACCATGGAGATGACATGTAGCTGGAACAGGAACATGTCATACATCAACTGCATTCAGTCTCTCTCTCTCTCTCTCTCTCTCTCTCTCTCTCTCTCTCTCTCTCTCTCTCTCTCTCTCTCTCTCTCTCTCTCTCTCTCTCTCTCTCTCTCTCTCTCTCTCTCTCTCTCTCTCTCTCTCTCTCTCTCTCTCTCTCTCTCTCTCTCTCTCTCTCAGCAGTTCTTCTGATGCCTCCACTGTGCAGTGGTACAGGTCATTCTACAGCCATGCTTCTCCACCTCTTATAAAAGGGCAATGAAAAAACAGACTGCTGACTGTGTGAATCAATTACTAGAAAACTCAACAGTGTGTTCTCTAACATTACGGCCGAGACCATATACGGGTGTAGGATAAATGCCAGTGTGTTTGACAGCCTGACTCAGAAATGCAGTCCCACCAGGTGTATTCTTGTCATTTGAACTGAGAGAGGATGTGGAGTGGGAGGTAGATCCTTTAAAGTGTCATCACAGAAACACAAGGGTGCAGTTACAGTGTGACACACAAACCTAAAAACAAAGCCTGACAAATAAAGTCATTTCTACCTGCCTAATCTCTTTCTTGCTCATGATCCAGATGCATAGACAGGAGTAAGACATACAGGAAAGTGAGACACGGTATTGGAGAATGCCTGCTATATTGAGGGCCAACATATTGAACATGCAGTGGTTATAACGAGCAGCACTGAAACTCTTCTTTGTCTGATCAAATCAAACTATGACAGACATTAACAGAACACTGCCATTTTATTGCTGGGATACAGGGGATTTCTTTGAAGCGCATTCTTTCATCCTGATTGGACACCTGCCGGCAAGTATGCTAATGAGCGACTCATGTCAAAATGAATGACAAAAGAGAGAGAGAAATAGGGAGCTGGCAATACTGGAATAAAGGAATAGAGACATTTTCCCTGCTCATACTCCAGGAGAGGAGATCCACATCTATACAAATAAAGCCGTACACAGCACAGCAAATCCTTTCTCTACGTACCTTAACACATAATGTATTCACATACTCTCCTTTAGAAGAGAGAAAAAGAAAACAAGGGGAAAAACACACTATCTCCTGCTATAACATTCCACTGCTTCGTCTCCAGTTGATTGGTGTGTTTGCCTCATTCCATGGAGGTGGGGAAACGCCGTGTAACGGTTGATAATTACAGGTGTTGGTTCAGCTGGCGGCACGGACATGACAGCGAGAGAGGTTTGTGATGATGGTGCAACAATGGAGTCAGTGACAAAGCTGGCCGCTCCTCAGATCAACACATTAGCTTGAGCCAGAGTAAAGATGACCATGCTGTGGAGTGGAGTAGTGGTGAGACGTACCACTAGGGGGCAGTCTGTTCCTATATTTTCACCACATTTTGGGAAAACTGGTTCCCCTCAGTGCAGGACTAAAACCTCAAACAGGACTATTCCTCCTGTCCAAGTTCCCCCAGTGAAGGGAGGCCGACACCCCTCACCCCCTGGGCAGCCCTCCAGAGCAACAGCCGAAGAAGGGGTAAAACACAGCCCAAACAGGCGGACAAGCCATCTGCCTAACAGGCTTCAAATATACCCCGGCGCATGTGCGCACTCACACACATACTAAGTGAGAAAAAAAGCAATTAACACTATTCAAAAATTACAACACGTCTTTCATTCTGGTCCAAATCTGCTAACTAAATCCTAACCCACATGGAGGGAAATCTATAAATGAAAAACGACAAACAAGTAGTATGGGCCATGCTGTTCATGCCCCCTGGGAGTACTATTCATATGCTAGCTACTCACTCTCAGATTCCTGTCGGTGGAACAGTATGTAGAGAGGGAAAAACAAACTCTTAAAAATGACTGTGGTGGATGTGGTGGGCAACTTGGCTGAGGGACTGACACCATACTCCCCCTCTCCTCTCAGAATTCCATTGGCTGTCTGGCCATGCTGCTCTCTTTAGCAGTGATAGCATAGCGTAGCATGTTAGCTGCTCCCTGACAGACACCATTACTCCTCCCTGCCTGCTGCTGCTGCGTTACTAGTGTTCATATGTCATGTCCCGTGTGACCCTCTCCTGTTATTATGTTCTGAGAGAGGGGAAGAGAACGACAGAGAGTGTTTGGATGAGTGAGAAAGTGAGAATGAGAGCGAAAGAGAGAGGTAGGGTGGGATCAACAACATGGAGGGAACAACAGAGAGAAAAAGAGAGAGAGTGAGTGAGGCCACGATAGAGAGTGAGAGAAAAAAATAAAAGAGCCAAAGGTAGTGAGGGAGGGAGGGAGGCAGCCCCCAGCGCCACAGAGCTGGGAGGAGAGGTTTTCATGCTCTATCAAGTCTCCATTTGCCTGTCCTGTAATAACTTGTCCGCTCCATTGCCTGCAACTATCACCACGGCCATTACACTCTGTCACACGGTTACAGCAGCACGACCAGCCATGTTTGGAGGCAGGCAATGGAGACCACTAACAGATTGCACCACATCCATACACACTGGGAGAGGACGGAGGGATTGAGGAATGGAGGGGTTGAAAGACTGATAGAAGGAATAGAAGTGAAGAAGAAAGAGTGATGCAGGGTGGAGGGAGGGACGTTGGGACAAAGTGAAAGAGTGGATTAATAAAATGTATTGCAGGGAGCCAGACTTGGCTGGAATAGTGCAACAATGACTTGTCATTAGGGATTCCAGTGAAGAAAAACGGGTGGGTGCTTTGGTGCAACACAGAGTGTGTCAAAGACTTTCAAATGCAGAATTCCTTAGAGATAAGCGGTGGGGTGCTGGTGTGATGTGTGTGTGGTTGGGGGGACAGAACCTTCTGCAGGAATAGTAAGACAAGGGAGGGGTCAGTGGTTAGAAAGAGCTTTGACTACAGGCCCCTCCTACTGAACCTGAGGGGCCCGTCTCCATAGTAACTGTGTGCTTTGGGCCGAGAGGTGAGAGAGGAAGGGAAGGGTGGGAGTAGTGGCTGTACACACACACTAATGCCCCCTGGGAGTACTATTCATCCATGTCAGAGAGACAAAGGGAGTCGGTCTGTCCATCTGTCTGTCTGTCTGTCTGCAGTCTGCAGGATCCACAGGTTGAGGACAGACCTCCCAGAGGAGACAGCTATGCTGTGTGCGTGTGTGTGCGTTCAAAGGGAGCTATCACAAAACCCCATGGATGCAGCAGGACACTATGAGAGAGATACAGAGCCATGGCCACTGCCAAACTTTTTATCTGATGTCCTTTATCATTTTATTTATGCAGGTGAGGCTCTTTGAGATAAAACATGTCCTTTTCAAGTGTAAAACAGCAGAAATCAGACTCATTAAAAGTGAAAAGTATACAGACACAGACATATATAGATATAGCTCCACAGCCAGTAAGCAGGGTAAAATAACAACCACTAACTTCATGACAGGAACAGGAAATTAGACCATTTTGATTTTTCACAAAAGTACCCAAAAAGGCTGTTTTTAAAAATGTGGATGTAGCTGCTGTGCTTGAAGTCAGGGCCTGACGAGGAGAGTTGGTGATGCTGTTACGGGGAGAATTGCCGCCATCGGTGGCGATGTTTGGAGTTAGGGAAAGGGGGATACCTAGTCAGTTGTACAACTGAATGTGTCTTCCCCATTTAACCCAACCCCTCTGAATCAGAGAGGTGTGGGGGGCTGCCTTAATCAACATCCACATCTTTGGCGCCTGGGGAACAGTGGGTTAAACTGCCTTACTCAGGAACAGAACAACATATTTTTACCATGTCAGCTCTGAGATTCGATCCAGCAAGCTTTCGGTCACACGGGAGAGAGAGAAGAAAGGCATAAAAACAAAGAGAGGGAATGAAACAGCGGTGAGGAGCAAGAGAGAGAGAGAGAGAGCTGTATATGGTTGTATGTTTTATTGAGTGTATAATATAGACTGAGTGCAAAACTGGAGACAAATTTAGCTCCAATAACTCCTGTGGTATATGTGTCAACAGCAACCTTGGGAAAATCCTCTGCATTATCATAACAGCAGACTCCTACATTTCCTCAGTGAAAACAATGTCCTGAGCAAATGTCAAATTGGCTTTTTATCAAATTGCCATACGACAGACCATGTATTCACCCTGCACACACCAATTGACAAACAAACAAAACAAAAGCAAAGTCTTCTCATGCTTTGTTGATTTCAAAAAAGCGTGTGACTCAAATTTGCATGAGGATCTGTTATATAAGTTGATGGAAATCGGTGTTGGGGGAAAACATAGTATATTATAATATCCATTTACAAAACAACAAGTGTGTGGTAAAAATTGGCAAAAAACATATTGATTTCTTTCCTAAGGGCCAGGGGCCGAGACAGGGATGCAGCTTGAGCCCCACCCTCTTCAACATTTATATCAACAAATTGGCGAGGGCTCTAGAACTATCTGAAACACCTGGCTTCACCCTACTAGACTCTGAAGTTAAATGTTTACTGTTTGCAGATGATCTGGTGCTTCTGTCCCCAAACTAGAAGGGCCTACAGCAGCACCTAGATCTTCTGCATAGATTCTGTCAGACCTGGGTCCTTGGGCTCAGTTCATCTCAGTAAGACAAAAATAATGGTGTTCCAAAAAAGGTCCAAAGACCACAAATACAAATTCCACCTACACAAAAAATGCTACCTACCTTGGCCTAAACATCAGCACTACAGGTAACTTCCACAAAGCTGTGGACGATTTGAGAGACGAGGCCAGAAGGGCCTTCGACGCCATCAAAAGGAACATGAAGGCTGACATCTCAGTTAGGATCTGGCAAAAAATATTAGGATCAGTTATAGAACCCATTGTTCTTTGTGGTTGTGAGATCTCAGGTCCATCACCAACCAAGAATTCACAAAATGGAACAAACACCAAATTGAGACTCTGCATGCAGAATTCTGCAAAAATATCCACTGGGTACAACATAAAACACCAAATAATGCACATAGAGCAGAATTAGGATGAAAATAATCAAAATCCAGAAAAGAGCAATTATATTCTAGAACCACCTAAAAGGAAGCGATTCTCAAATTCTCCATAATAAAGTCATCACCTACAGAGAGATTAACCAAGAGAAAAGTCATTTCAGCAAACTGGTCCTGGGGCTCTGTTCACAAACACACACAAGACAGCAACACAACTAGGCCCAACCAAATAATGAGAAAACATTTGTGACCTGTTGCCACAAGAAAAGGGCAACCAGAAGAGCACAAACACCATTGTAAATTCAACAATATTTATCTGTTTATTTATTTTCCCTTTTGTACTTCAACTATTTACACATTGTTATAACACTGTACATAGCCAATAATAGAACATTTGAAACATCTATGTTCTTTAAATAATTTTGTGAGCTTAATGTTTACTGTTCATTTCTGATTGTCTATTTCCCTTGTTTATTTCCCTTTTGTTTATTGTCTATTTCACTTGTTAAGGCAATGAAAACATATGTTTCCCATGCCAATAAAGCCCCTTGAATTGAGGGAGAGAGCAAGAGTGAGAGAGAGAGCGAGAGAGACACACACACACCTTGTGTCACACCTAGAGATGTATAATAAACAAACCGGTCCTTTAGCTCACCCATTCTTACAGCAACAAATCCTCCCCATGCCCTAGGTTATGAAAACTAGCAGAATTTAGGATATGTTCCCCTTCAAATGTATGCAGCTTATATCAAATCCCATTAGATTAGCCTATAGACTCAGTCAGCACTGGGTATTTATCCAACTTAATACCTTCCTTGGGGTTCCTGTCCTAACGTTCACAGGCTTTGAACAGGGAAATCCAACTGGGTACATGTTAAATGTTAGACATATTTCAAGCTACCTTTAGAGGACTTTATATTGCTCCCCTTAGATCTAATAGAATAGAATATGCCTCACACTAAATGATACCAGGAGAATTGTAGCTACAGGATTTTAACTCAAAGTGCTCCCCCTCTGGCCAGGAAAGTATATCGCAGTGGCTGGAGAAAACATAGTCAAGTCTTTAGATTTAGATTTGATTAGGATCCCCATTAAGCTGACGCTACAACAACAGCTAGTCTACCTGGGGTCCAACAAAATAACAAAAGACATTACAGACAAAAAGGTTTGGGAGCATAGATGGGACACTGATCTGCAAATGGGGTTGGGGGCTGACACACAGGCACAGACCGAGCGTTTCTCATTGTAACTCTAGCCACATGGGAACTGGTGGTGACAGGAGTCTTTGTCAGCGTCTGAAGATCAGGTTGAAGGTGATTTAGTGCTCAGCACAGGAGATCATATATGGCAGGGGTAATGAAAATACAACGTGAGTGGGTCCTCCATATCTCCTTCACACACACAGATGCACACCCCACAATTGGACCAGTCTGGGCATGGCTTATCTGCAACAGTAACAGAGACCAGTGGTTTTTCCACATAGACCCAGTGTCTCCAGCCATGACATGTTCTGATAAAGTTGAGCCCAGAGTGGACTGGAAGGGAGGGAAGACCGGAGGGAGGGAGGCTGGCTCCTGGTGAGTCGATCAGAGTAACATACATCCATCCTGTTTGGCCAATACACACATGCAGTACATGCAAGGACTACAGACAGATAAACATGCATATTACCCACACATGCACACACACACAGACACTACCCTTGGTTCTGAAATGCACCAAGGTTTCAGATGCAGATCATTGTATCGAATCCCCTCTCCTCAAACACTGGGCCTGTCCAGCCCTACGGACGGGAGAGGGCGTTGGTCTTATCACTGTCCACAACACAGCCCATATCTATGGACCACACTACTGCAGATACAGTTGAAGTCAGAAGTTTACATACACCTTAGTCAAATACATTTAAACTCAGTTTTTATTTCAGCTTTTATTTCTTTCATCACATTCCCAGTGGGTCAGAAGTTTACAAACACTCAATTAGCATTTGGTAGCATTGCCTTTAAATTGTTTAACTTGGGTCAAATGTTTTGGGTAGCCTTCCACAAGCCTCCCACAATAAGTTGGGTGAATTTTGGGCCATTCCTCCTGACAGAGCTGGTGTAACTGAATCAGGTTTGTAGGCCTCCTTGCTCACACATGCTTTTTCAGTTCTGCCCACATATATTCTGTAGGATTGATGTCAGGGCTTTGTGATGGCCAGTCCAATACCTTGACGTTGTTGTCCTTAAACCATTTTGCTACAACTTTGGAAGTATGCTTGGGGTCATTGTCCATTTGGAAGACCCATTTGCGACCAAGCTTTAACTTCCTGACTGATGTCTTGAGATGTTGCTTCACTATATCCACATAATTTTCCTGCCTCATGATGCCATCTATTTTGTGAAGTGCACCAGTCCCTCCTGCAGCAAAGCACCCCCACAACATGATGCTATCACCCCCGTGCTTCACGGTTGGGATGGTGTTCTTCGGATTGCAAGCCTCCCCCTTTTTCCTCCAAACATAACGATGTCATTATGTCCAAACAGTTCTATTTTTGTTTCATCAGACCAGAGGCCATTTCTCCAAAAAGTATGATCTTTGTTCCCATGTGCAGTTGCAAACCGTAGTCTGGCTTTTTTTATGGAGGTTTTGGAGCAGAGGCTTTTTCTTTGCTGAGCGGCCTTTCAGGTTATGTCGATATAGGACTTGTTTGACGGTGGATACAGATACTTTTGTACTTGTTTCCTCCAGCATCTTCACAAGGTCCTTTGCTGTTATTCTGGGATTGATGTGCACTTTTCGCACCAAAGTACGTTCATCTCTAGGAGACAGAATGCGTTTCCTTCCTGAGCGGTATGACGGCTGTGTGGTCCCATGGTGTTTATACTTGCATACTATTGTTTGTACAGATTAACGTGGTACCTTCATGCGTTTGGAAATTGCTCCCATGGATGAACCAGACTTGTGGAGGTCTACAATTTGTTTTCTGAGGTCTTGGCAGATTTCTTTTGATTTTCCCATGATGTCAAGCAAAGAGGCACTGAGTTTGAAGATAGGCCTTGAAATACATCCACAGGCACACCTCCAATTGACTCAAATGATGTAAATTAGCCTATCAGAAGCTTCTAAAGCCATGACATCATTTTCTAGAATTTTCCAAGCTGTTTAAAGGCATAGTCAACTTAGTGTATGTAAACTTCTGACCCACTGGAATTGTGATACAGTGAATTATAAGTGAAATAATCTGTCTGCAAACAATTGTTGGAAAATTACTTGTGTCATGCACAAAGTATATGTCCTAACCGACTTGCCAAAACTATAGTTTGTTAACAAGAAATCGTGGAGTGGTTGAAAAACGAGTTTTAATGCCTCCAACCTAAATGTATGTGAACTTCCGACTTCAACTGTATATGGCTCTACTCAGCTCTGCCTGGATGGAAGAGAAGGCAAGGTGGCTCTTGGGATGTAGCAAGATTCCCTCGTTGCATTGTCAAGTCTGTCTGTTCACATACCTCTCTCTCTTTCTCATAGGAGCTTTATTGGCATGGAAACATATGTTAAGCAATACATATTTTTTATAGTAAACATTACACAAAAGTTCCAAAAGAATAAAGGCATTTCAAATGTCATATTATGGCTATGTACAGTGTTATAACGATGTAGAAATAGTTACAAAAGGGAAAATAAATCTTCACTGGTTGCACTTTTCTTGTGGCTAAAGGTCACAAATCTTTCTGCTGTGGTTGCACACTGTGATATTTCACCTAATAGATATTGGAGTTTCAAAATTCGATTTTGAAGCTCAGTTTCCACCTAATTTTGTGGGCAGTGTGCACAAAGCCTGTCTTCTCTTGAGAGCCAGGTCTGCCTACAGCGGCCTTTCTCAATAGCAAGTTTATGCTATTGATACCTTAAAAAAAAGGTAGGGTGATGCGCCGGAGGGGAAGGCTGCTGTCTTATCGGCTCGTCACCAACCATGCTATTTTGTTTGTTTTTTTGCGTTGTTTGTAACTTGTTTTGTACATAATGTTACTGCTACCGTCTCTTATGACCAAAAAGAGCTTCCGGACATCAGAACTGCGATTGCTCACCTCAAACTGGACGAAGAGTTCTTCTTCAATGAGTCGGATGGGAGGGATATAATACAGACACCCAACCAGGCCCAGATCCCCGTTATTCGCTGGAGAAGGAAATGCAGATTTTGCGGAAAGAGATCAGGGTGCTTTGTGAGGATCAGGCGACGAGTGGCTAATCTGCCCTTGCCTTCCGTCCTGCTAGCTAATGTTCAATGGCTGGAAAATAAATGGGATGAACTGAAAGCCCGTTTATCCTAAACTCAGCAAAAAAAGAAACGTCCTCTCACTGTCAACTTAACGTTAATGTGTAAATATTTGTATGAACATAACGAGATTCAACAACTGAGACATAAACTGAACAAGTTCCACAGACATGTGACTAACAGAAATTGAATAATGTGTCCCTGAACAAAGGGGGGGTCAAAATCAAAAGTAACAGTCAGTATCTGGTGTGGCCCCCAGCTGCATTAAGTACTGCAGTGCATCTTTGTGCAGATTTGCCAGTTCTTGCTGTGACGTGGTTTGCCACTGCGAGGACGATCAGCTGTCCGTCCTGTCTCCCTGTAGCGCTGTCTTAGGCGTCTCACACTACGGACATTGCAATGTATTGCCCTGGCCACATCTGCAGTCCTCATGCCTCCTTGCAGCATGCCTAAGGCACGTTCACGCAGATGAGCAGGGACACTGGGCATCTTTCTTTTGGTGTTTTTCAGAGTCAGTAGAATGTTTTCATAACTGTGACCTTAATTGCCTACCGTCTGTAAGCTGTTAGTGTCTTAACGACCGTTCCAAAGGTGCATATTCATTAATTGTTGGGAAACAGTGTTTAAACCCTTTGTGAAGAAACCCAATGAAGATCTGTGAAGTTATAAGGATTTTAATAAATTATCTTTGAAAGACAGGGTCCTGAAAAAGGAAAATTTATTTTTTTGCTGAGTTTACCAACGGGACATTAAAAACTGTAATATCTTATGTTTCACTGAGTCGTGGCTGAATGACGACATTAAGAACTTACAGCTGGTGGATTATACACTCTACCGGCAAGACAGAACAGTAGCCTCTGGTAAGACGGGGGCCTATGCATTTATTTAAACAACAGCTGGTGCACGATATCTAAGGAAGAATCTAGATTTTGCTCGCCTGAGGTAGAGTATCTCATGATAAGCTGTGGACCACACTATCTACTTAGACAGTTTTCATCTGTATTTTTCATAGCTGTCTACATACCATCACAGACTGATGCTGGCACTAAAACCGCACTCAAAGAGCTGTATACTGCCATAAGCATATAGGAAAACGTTCATCCAGAGGTGGTGCTCCTAGTGGCCGGGGACTTTAAAGCAGGGAAACTTAAATCAGTTTTACTTGATTTCTATCAGCATGTTAAATGTGCAACCAGAAGGAAAATAATTCTAGACCACCTCTACCCCACACACAGAGACGCATACAAAGCTCTCCCTCGCCCTCCATTTGGCAAATCTGACCATAATTCTATCCTCCTGATTCCTGCGTACAAGCAAAAATTACAGCAGGAAGCACCAGTGACTCGGTATATAAAAAAGTGGTCAGATGAAGCAGATGCTAAACTATGGGACTGTTTTGCTAGCACAGACTGGAATATTTTCCGAGATTCTTCCGATGGCATTGTGGAGTACACCACATCAGTCACTGGCTTTATCAATAAGTGCATCGAGGACGTCGTCCCCACAGTGACTGTACGTACATATCCCAACCAGAAACCATAGATTACAGGCAACATTCACATTGAACTAAAGGATAGAGCTGCCGCTTTCAAGGAGCGGGACACAAAACCGAAAGCTTATAAGAAATCCTGCTATGCCCTCCGACGAACCATCAAACAGGCAAAGTGTCAATACAGGACTAAGATTGAATCGTACTACACCGGCTCCAACGCTCATCGGATGTGGCAGGGCTTGCAAACTATTACAGACTATGAATGGAAGCACAGTCGAGAGCTGCCCACTGACACGAGCCTACCAGACAAGCTAAATAACTTCTATGCTCGCTTCGAGGCAAGTAACACTGAAACATGCATGAGAGCATCAGCTGTTCCGGACGACAGTGTGATCACGCACTCCGCAGCCGATGTGAGTAAGACCTTTAAACAGGTTAACATTCACAAGGCCACAGGGCCAGACCGATTACCAGGACGTGTACTCCGAGCATGCGCTGACCAACTGGCAAGTGTCTTCACTGACATTTTCAACCTCTCCCTAATACCAACATGTTTCAAGCAGACCACCATAGTACCTGTGCCCAATAACACTAAGGTAACCTGCCTAAATGACTACCAACCTGTAGCACTCACGTCTGTAGCCATGAAATGCTTTGAAAGGCTGGTCATGGCTCACATCAACACCATTATCCCATTATCCCAGAAACCCTAGACCCACTCCAACTTGCATACCGCACCAACAGATCCACAGATGATGCAATCTCTATTGCACTCCACACTGCCCTTTTACACCTGGACAAAAGGAACACCTATGTGAGAATGCTATTCATTAACTACAGCTCAGCGTTCAACACCATAGTGCCCTCAAAGTTCATCACTAAGCTAAGGATCCTGGGACTAAACACCTCCCTCTGCAACTGGATCCTGGACTTCCTGACGGGCCGCCCCCAGGTGGTAAGGGTAGGTAATAACACATCCGCCACACTGATCCTCAACACGGGGGCCCCTCAGGGCTGAGTGCTCAGTCTCCTCCTGTACTCCCTGTTCACTCATGACTGCACGGCCAGGCACGACTCCAACACCATCATTAATTTTTCTGATGACACAACAGTGGTAGGCCTGATCACAGACAACGATGAGACAGCCTATAGGGAGGAGGTCAGAGACCTGGCCGTGTGGTGCAAGGACAACAACCTCTCCCTCTACATGATCAAGACAAAGATGATGATTTTGGACTACAGGAAAAGGAGGACCGAGCACTCCCCCATTCTCATCGACGGGGCTGTAGTGGAGCAGGTTGAGAGCTTCAAGTTCCTTGGCGTCCACATCACCAACAAACTAACATGGTCCAAGCACACCAAGACAGTCGTGAAGAGGGCACGACAAAACCTATTCTCCCTCAAGAGACTGAAAAGATTTGGCATGGGTCCTCAGATCCTCAAAAGGCTTTACAGCTGCACCATCGAGAGCATCCTGACGGGTTGCATCACTGCCTGGTATGGCAACTGCTCGGCCTCCGACCCGATTGTAGTGCGTACGGCCCAGTACATCACCGGGGCCAAGCTTCCTGCCATCCAGGACCTCTTTACCAGGCGGTGTCAGAGAAAGGCCCTAAAAAAGTCCACAACTGGCAGATTCATTAAATAGTACCCAGCAAAACACCAGTCTCAACATCAACAGTGAAGAGGCAACTCTGGGATGCTGTCCTTCTTCTCTTTGACTTGTGAGGCGTCTGTTTCTCAAACTAGACACTCTAATGAACTTGTCCTCTTGCTCAGTTGTGCACCGGGGCCTCCCACTCCTCTTTCTATTCTGGTTAGAGACAGTTTGCGCCGTTCTGTGAAGGGAGTAGTACACAGCGTTGTACGAGATCTTCAGTTTCTTGGCAATTTCTCGCATGGAATAGCCTTCTTTTCTCAGAACAAGAATAGACTGACGAGTTTCAGAAGAAAGTTATTTGTTCCTGGAAATGTTGAGCCTGTAATCGAACCCACAAATGCTGATGCTCCAGATACTCAACTAGTCTAAAGAAGGCCAGTTTTATTGCTTCTTTAATCAGACAACAGTTTCCAGCTGTGCTAACATAATTGCAAAAGGCTAACACAACGTGCCATTGGAACACAGGAGTGATGGTTGCTGATAATGGGCCTCTGTACGCCTAAAAAATCTGCAGTTTCCAGCTACGATAGTCATTTACAACATTAACACTGTCTACACTGTATTTTTTATGAATTTTATGTTATTTTAATGGACAAAATAATAGCTTTTCTTTCAAAAACAAGGACATTTCTAAGTGACCCCAAACTTTTGAACGGCAGTGTATGTGCTGCTGTCATGTTGAGGTCCTTGCTGCAGGGGCGGGGGGCAGAAGGGGCGTAGGTGGGATCTGGGGAGGCCTATATAGAGTGTGGCCAGGGTTTGCTTGGGGGGGGTCTCAGCTGGATGGGGTGGGGCTGGTGATGCTGTGGTCTGGTTGTAGGTCCTCTTAGCGTGGGTTCTCTCAGTGCAGGTCCTTCGGGAGGGTGTCTGGCTGGTCTGGGTGAGGTGTCCATTCTCTGAGACTCCTGTGTGAGGTGCTGGGGCAGCATTTGAGGGTGCTGCAAGTGGGGGGCCCGGGTTATACTCTCCACTGCACTCTTGGCTATCTTGATCAAGCATTCCTTCCTCCATCTATTCCCTCCTTTACTCCCTCTCCTTCAGTATCTTTGTTTTTATGCCTTTCCTTACCCAGTAATTAGCCTCTCTCTCTCTTTCTCACTCTCTCAGCTAATTTGCATTTGACTGTAAATCAAGTGCGCCTGGAAATAGCAACCCCTCCCCCACGAGAGAACAACGGTCAATCAGGAAACGCAACACAGAGAAAATGCTATTGAACGCCGCTCTCCTGGCTACCCAAAGCCCAGAGTGCTGCCTGCTTACCAGGAACATTTGACACTGGAGGAGGGACAGTCAAAACGGAACCAATTAAGATCAATGCTTGCACAATGAATTATGTATGGGTGTATGTGAGAGAGCTGCGGAGCTAGATAAAAGCATGGGGCCTGCCAGTGGGGGGCCTGAGTCTCTCTCTCTCCCTCTCTCCCTCTCTCCCTCTCTCCCTCTCTCCCTCTCTCCCTCCCTCCCTCCCTCCCTCCCTCCCTCCCTCTCCCACGCATGCGCGCGCACACACAGCTGCTCCACATATAAACACACACATTTGATCACATACAGACACTCATAATCACACACACAGCTGCATTGTTTTCATTCTTAGTGATGGCTCTGTTGTTCGATATGATAATAAGCCACAATAGTCCCTGCACGCAGCTTTTTGGGGGGGTGAGCGCCAAGGAAGGCATATATCGACATCTTTAGGCCCTCTTCAACCATCCAAAATCGACGGATGTTTCTAGTGACCAGGCTGACAGCACAGCCACAATACAACACAGCCACACTACAACACACCACTATACAAAGGATCTCAGGAGAGAGAGGCCAAAGGTAACACATACTCAGAGAGAGAAAGTCTCTTTCTGATTTTCTCTCTCCACGCCTCTAGCGTGTAGGAGTCCAAAGAATCCTACCCCACAGAGACACTAGAGAAGAAAAAGAGAGAGAACATAGAGAGAGGATAAAAACCACCAGGAGCAGAGCAGAATTAGCATTTCAAGCATCGTATACAAGTTTTCCCAGTGAACACAGACTGCTAGAGGAGAGGAGAAGAGCAGAGGGGGGAGGAGGGAGTAGGGTGAAAAGTGAGTCATGATGCATACAGGCCCCCACTGGCAAACAGGGATCAGAACATAAGAGGTGTATGTGTTGGGGGGGGGGGGGGGGGGGGGGAGAAATGAAGAGAGCAGAAGACACATTTCTGTTGTTCGCTGTAACTATGGACAGTAAAGTTGTATTGTATTGTGTGTGCGTTTGTCATCACCTATCAACACACCTGACCTGTTTATACTGTGTGTATACCACACATGCTATAGTCTAGTAATGTACAGAGAGACACGTGTGCCCTCCAAATGCGTTTTAACCTTGTCCACAGAAAGAGAGGGGGAGAGAGAGCGGAGAAGGAGAGAGCGAGTCCAGTTGAGCTCAGTAATTACCATTAATGAAAGCAGCGTTGCATGCAGGGACTAATCCTGCTCTCCTATTCACTCTCTGGGCCTCAGGGACACAGCCCAAAATCACACTCTCTATCAGACAAACTATCAGTCTCTCCTAATTCGTTCTCCTTCCTCATCTTTCTTCAACTTCCCTGTCTGTCTCCCACCTTTTCCTCCGCATTCTCACCGACTCTTTCTCAATTTCAATTCAATTTATTGGCATGGGAAACATAGGTTAATATTGCCAAAGCAAGTGAACAAGATAATAAACAAAAGTGTGTTGGGGTTTGTTCTTCACTGGTGGCCCTTTCTTGTGGCAACAGGTCACAAATATTGCTGTGGTATTTCACCCTATAGATATTGGAGTTTATCAAAATTGGATTTGTTTTCAAATTCTTTGTGGGTCTGTGTAATCTGAGGGAAATATGTGTCTCTAATAAGGTCATATATTTGGCAGGAGGTTAGGAAGTGCAGCTCAGTTTCCACCTAATTTTGTGGGCAGTGTGCACATACACTGTCTTCTCTTGAGAGCCAGGTCTGTCTATGGAGGCCTTTTTCAATTGCAAGGCTATGCTCACTGAGTGTGTACATAGTCAAAGCTTTCCTTAAACCAAACTTCTCTCTCTCGCTCTCTCTCTCTCCCCATCTATCTATCGCTCTCTACACAATGAATCCGGAGGGTTATATTTTGTACATCTCCATCAACTCCCTATTCTTTCTCTCCCCTCCCAGCTCTCTCTCCGGCTCTCTGCCGCTCCCTTGCTTTCATCTCCCTCACATTCCACTCTTTTTCATCCCATATTCTATCTCATTCTCCCCCACCCTCCTCCTCTCGCATTTCTATCTCTCTATCGTTCTCCGACACACAATCACTCTTCCCGCTCTCCTGGGCACGCTTTGGTCTCGCTCTAGTCAAGCCTTTTTCCTCCTGCATTTCCCTGACGGATACACACACACACACACACACACACACACACACACACACACACACACACACACACACACACACACACACACACACACACACACACACACACACACACACACACACACACACACACACACAGCTCCCTGATGGATACGAACACTTACACCTCCACATACACCCTGAACGATTCAGACACTTAGCTCCATACCCACACACTCCTCCCTGTCTGCACACCTACAACATATGCTCACAGTATTGTGTTGTCAGGACACAACATCCATTAGTATTAGCCTATTAACAGTAATCCAACTCTGCCAGTCATAATGCCAATGGCACAATACAAACACATTGGCGAGAGAGAGAGAGACAAACATAAATACATAAACATGACCTTGTAGTGATGGGCCCAGCCTCCTAAGTGACTGTCCACACTGTATGCAAGGATTTCCTTTGTGTTGTCTTAGGAATGCTGCATTATCTCACCAACCCCCTCGTCACATCTCTGTGAACCAATTGATGCTTTTGCTTTTACATCTTGTAGGTCTGATATCTGATTGGAAGTTCACTTTTAGAGTATTCTATTGGTCAATGACTCAGATTTTGAATCCAAACATGGTCAAATGTTATAAAAGGGGCTTAAATTCATTGTCTCTTTCTCTCTTTGTTCCTGACCTGCTGTGGTGAGATATACTCTGTCTCTTCACTCTCTCTCCAATGAGCTATGGCCCATTTTATTTTTTATTTTATTTAACTAGGCAAGTCAGTTAAGAACACATTCTTATTTACAATGACGGCCCAGGAACAGTGCGTTAACTGCCTTGTTCAGGGGCAGAATGACATATTTTTTTTTACCTTGTCTGCTTGAATCTTAGGTTAATGGCCCAACCCTCTAACCACTAGGCTACCAAGCCATGGTTTCTTTGTATCTCTCTCTCCCTCTCTGATCATGCATATATTGTAATTATTGTTAATGCTTTGTAACTTAAACTTGTGCTTTGTATGTGAATTTATTGAATTTTACAATGTAATTAAATCTATTTGCCTTTCATAGACAACTCTCAAACCTTTCTTGGTAGTTTATTCCTGTAACTGAACAATAGTCCTGCTTGCATGTTGTTGAATCATCTTTATGGAATGAGTTGTCATATTAATTGCATAGTCTTATCACAGGTCCGTTGTGAGGTACGCTATATATAATATGACAATATTTACCCCACTACAACCCAATGCATCATGCTTATTAACTCATATTCATTAACATTGATGGATTCACTAGCTCCTCTCCATGGTGTCCCTAAAAACAATAGCAGCTACTGTATGTTGGAACTGCCATGTTGAACTGAGCCTTGCTGTTGAAAAACCTCTACAGTGTCCGACTTTCGACTGTCGCAGACGCAGCTCCCCCAACTTCACACACCGACTATCGTCTACAGTCGGCTACGTTAGTCTTATTGCCCAAACACAACCTGTATCTTACGTTAGATGGCGTCAATCCTAGGCAAAGCATGTCTCTCAACCGATCTGCCTTACAGGTCGTGGAACTCATATTCAAATTTTAAATATTCCAGAACGAAAACATAGTTCCTATTTTTTTTTTTTTATCACTGCGCTCTCTTATGACTCTCCATGAAATAGACAGAATAACTAAATTATTAAAAACGTTATTACAGTGATTTTGCAATTGTGCGAAAATAAAAAACTAAGCGGTGGCTAGCTCCTGCACAAATTCTGTGCAAGGACGTCGGTCACCAACGTGACTTGATCAGCTGCTTAGCTAACGTTTGCTGCTAGTTTACTGACATAGGTAACGTTAGTTATCTAGCTAGCTCTACCTTCAGTTAATGACATAAAAAGCTTGGTTAGCCTGTTTAAAATATCCTGAAGTTGTAGACATGCAGCCCCAAAATTAGGAGGGACAGAAATCAGTCTGTAAATCAGCATGTTTCTCCACTAACGCTAACATGCATCTTTGTATTGTTGGGTCAACTGAGTACAGCAGCTGACTCAGGAGGCTACTGCAATGACTCGCGGCAGAACAGCTGCTTCATGAAAACTCTTAATAATGTTAGCATTAGCACTACTACAGTAGCTTACAAGCTAGCGTTTGTTGGAAGCATTCTACATTGTGTGTAATGCACTAAGTAGGTAGCTGGTTGGTTAGCATCATTTCAGTGACTGGCTCAGCTAGCAAGCTATGAGCCAGTCACTGAAGCTACGTTCCCATTGTCTAACGTCAGAAATACTGCTCCATGAAACACAAAATCCTTAGCTAGATATAAAAGGGTGGGACTAAGACGTCCTCAACAGACAAAAAGTACACATTGTTGAATGATGTATTGTTCTACAGTAGCTTAGATTCATTTAGACTGTTTTGAGGCAGAAATGGGGTTCAGCGGTGTATGTCACCGATGTAATATTTTTAGCCAAACTACTTTAGATCTATCTCATTACCATTTGTGAAATTCGAGACAGAACAGTGCAGATGGAATCAACGCGCTATCTGACGTAAGACAATGACAGACTCTGGCATTACCTCCCAGTGATTAAAAGTTTTTCAGCCTGTTTGACTTGTGATAGCCTATTCTATATGACCTTCTGAAGCTACTCTGCTGCTTATGGATGAGCGCATTAGGCATGTCACCCAGGTAAAGTAATGATATGATAAAAATAGTGTGCTGGTGAAATGGCCTTCTGGGCACATCACTACCTCTTAGAGTAGGTCTATTTTTAACACATTCATCATCAACCCTGCTGCCCAGGAGAATGAAGTCATGTGGATCACACCTCTTCACTCTAATCCATTAATTCCTCTTAATGAAACATTTTATTAAATGGCAGAAAAAGTTTTTTGCATACCACCTAGGCTAAAGAGGTCTGAACTAATGGCGAGCTTCCTTACTACGCATGCAGAAGTGTTTCAACATTATAACAACGCTGTCACGTTCCTGACCTGTTTTCTCTTGTTTTTGTATGTGTTTAGTTGGTCAGGGCGTGAGTTGGGGTGGGCATTCTATGTTTTGTGTTTCTATGTTTAGGTCATTGGTAATTAGCCTTATATGGTTCTCAATCAGGGACAGGTGTTTGACGTTTCCTCTGATTGAGAACCATATAAAGGTAGGCTGTTCAGACTGTTTGTTTGTGGGTGGTTGTCTTCCGTGTTTGTGTCTGTGCACCACACGGGACTGTTTCGTTTGTGTAGTCTGTACCTGTTCATGCGTTCTTCGTGTATATGTAAGTTCTCTAGTTCAGGTCTGTCTACGTTTATTTGTTTTGTAGTTTGTTGAAGTATTTTCGTGTTTCGTCTTTACTTTAATAAATATAATTATGTCATATCACAACGCTGCGCTTTGGTCCAATCCCTACTCCTCCTCTTCGGACGAAGAGGAGGAGGACAACCGTTACAAACGCGGGCAAGGTCTAATTATTCCATGTGTCTTGAGTTACTTGATAACACGTTCTCTTCAGCAATTACGTTCTGGCCAAGAGGTTGAGATGGTTATGTAAAGAACAGGCTGAGGGGAGAGGAGGCACAGTGGAGTGGTTCCTGAGCCCTATTCAAACACAGATAATGGGTACGGAAGAGCAGGCTCTGCTCATGCACACGCACACACCGACACACACTAGAGAGGGGCTATGGGTATTAGTAACAGTAAAGCTTATGCCCCGACTGGAATTCCTCTTCATGTCCGTGGGTGGAGGTTGTACCAGTTGACCACCATCGTCATGGTGACTGAATGGGGTTGGATGTAGCAGAGAAAGGTTGTTAATTTTGGGGAGCTCAGACAGAGTGGAATGGCTGGCCATCGTTTAATGACATGGGGATTCATACAGACACAAGTGCAGGGGGAGGGCTCTTTCTGGCCATGGCCAAGACAGTTAGGCCCTTACACTGACGCTCAGCCATGGTATAGGTTAGAGCAGGGGTATTCAGCATGGGTGTCTGCAGCCCCCCCCCCCCAATGTTTTTATGAATATTGCTAGCAACAACAAAATAAACACATTTTTTTTATGACATACCTACAGTAGAAAAGAGGAGAATATACTATTTGTAATGATGTCAACTTTATTTCTTAACTCCTAATATTGAGCAAATTACACTCATTGGAGCCAATTGTACTCACTGGAGTAGGTAACATAGCCGCTGGCTGCTGGTAAGGTTTCTTGACTTGGACATTTTTGCCAACACATGGCTAACCTTTGTTAAACCAGCTAAACAGCTGCTCTTAGCGAAAATGTGTTTTGAGTTTCCATTTTAGCTAATAGGAGTTTACACTTCCTCTTCCAATTATAATGTGGGGAGGTCAAAATAATGAAAAACTATCTACCAAATCTATTCAAAATGTTTTTTTGCTAACATATGATGGGGGTCCCTGGGTCGCCGGTTTGCCTGGGAGAGGCTCCCTGGGCAATAGAATAATGAAGACCCCTAGGTTAGCGGGCTACTTCTAATGGAGGAACAGGGAGGGGAGGGGGGAGAGGAGAACAACAAAAGAGGGAAGAGAAACGTGGGTACACACACACACACACACACACACACACACACACACACACACACACACACACACACACACACACACACACACACACACACACACACACACACACTGAAAGTTGAACTAGTTGAACTCCCTGGGCAGTAGCGTGTCCAACCTCTTCTATTCTGCTCTGTCCACTGAGTGTTGGCTCTGATAAACTAGCACTATTATATTCCACTCCCCCATTCCCCTCCACCATTTTACGCTTACTCCCACGGCATTCTCCCTCTGTCCTCGCCTTCTGTGGTAATGACGGCGCAAGACAGACCCACACCTTACACACAGATGCCCGCATGCACACACACACGCCGCACACACACACACGCCGCATACACACACACACACACACACTGCACACACACACACGCCACACACACACACTTATACCTCCACCATCCTGAAGACGTACGTACGCGCGCACACACACACACACTTACACCATCCTGGAGACGTATGTATGCGCGCGCACACACACACACACACCCAAAACTCCCTAGGATTAACTTGTTATTTTAATCTATAGCGCCTATTCTCTGGCCCAAATTCCAGCAGAAATCAATGGGGGATATGGAGGCTGATAAGCCATTAAAAGTAAAGGGATACCACCAGCGATGAACACAGCCCATGAATCTGTAATCACACTGACATTCTGGATTCAGTTTATATATCAGCGTGACGGCAGGTCCTAATGTGTGCTTTACTGTGGACTCTAATGGTGAGGTGGAAATGAGTGTTATATATCGTCAGTGTACACACAAATCTGTGTAAATGACGTCTGTTTATGAGCTGGTGTAGACGGCTGGCCCTGGGATCCAGGTTTCTCATGCATAATGGTTATGCAAAGCAGAAGATGCAGCTGTGAATCTCCTCTCACACAGAGGAAGGCGATATTAAATATATAGATTATACTCTGTAGACGTAGTGCTTCTCTGGAGTTCAAAAGAGGCTCTCAGAAGTTTTTACTAGGAGGAAGGAGAGAAAATTCTGTGTCCAAAACTTCTGAACCCAAGGATTCAGAAGCCAGCTTCAAGGGGTTCTTAGACAGACAGTATGTAGTGGTAGATATAGGGGAGAGGGGAAAAAAAAGGGGAGATCACAATTCTGTTTGCACAGTTGTTTACATGGATACGCTTCTTAATAAAAACCTATTTGAAACAAGCCATTACATTTCGTTATTATCATGGCATTTCATAATTATTCAGGTTATTACTTTTAAATATGAATCAACAAATTAAGAAATGCCAGTTTGGGGGGGGGGGGGGGGGTTCTGTTGCATTTTTGTATTGACAACATTAATTAGGCTAGGGTCTATTTCACTCCACTTCCTGTCTGACTGACATGCCCAAAGTAAACTGCCTGTTACTCAGGCCCAGAAGCCAGGATATGCATATAATTGGTTCCATTGGATAGAAATGTTAAAATAATGTATGAGACTATAACACAATTGATATGGTAGGAGAAAATCCAAAGAAGAGCCCATGCTCTTACAATGGAAAGCTATGGGTTATATGCAATTCCAGCTCCCAGATTGCAATTCATATTGCTTCCATTAGATGTCAACAGTCTTTGTTCAAGGTTTCAGGCTTGTTTCTTCCCAAATGAGGAAGAATTTAGAGTTTTGGTACTGGGAGTCAGAGTTAAAAATCAGTCTGTGCGCACGCAACGAAGAGGCATTTGCTTAATAAGCATTTGCTTATTTTGCTTTTCAATTGAACATACTTCTTTCCGTATGAAATATTATAGTTTAATTACATTTTAAGGTACCTGAGGATTAAATAGAAACATATTTTGACTTGTTTTAACAAAGTTTAGCAGTAGCTTTTTGGAATCGTTTCTCTGCATGTTGAACGAGTGGATTACTCAAATCGATGGCGCCAAATAAACTGACCTTTTGGGATATAAAGAAGGATTTTATCTAACAAAACGACCATGCATGTTGTAGCTGGGACCCTTTGGATTGCAAATCAGAGGAAGATTTTCAAAAAGTAAGTGAATATTTAATCGCAATTTGTGATTTTCTGAAGCCTGTGCTGGTTTAAAAATATTTTAATGTGGGGCACCATCCTCAAACAATCGCATGGCATGCTTTCGCTGTAAAGCCTATTGTAAATCGGACAATGCAGTTAGATTAACACAAATTTAAGCTTTTAACCGATATAAGACACTTGTATGTACCTAGATGTTTAATATCCATAATGTTTATGATTATTTATTTGAATTGCACGTCCTCCAAATTCACCGGAAGTTGTCGACAGTTGTCCCGCCTATCCCAGAGAGGTTAACGGAAATGTATGAAGGAATTGACAAGGAAAGTATGAAGGGGACACCTATGCTATAGTATGAAGATGAAATTGACAATCATTAAAATAGAAACATGCAACACGTCCATAGCCTATTTATTAGCAACACTGATTGTCAAGGGAGAGAGTATTGGAAAGCTTTTTCAAATACTGTGAGGAACTATTATAATTTGAAAAGATGTTAAAAAAAAACAGACCTTTGTTGACATACTGTGTGAGGTGAAGAAACATTACTGAGAAGCCCAGCTGGGCAGGTACTTCTACGCTTGAATCGGCATGCACACTCCGTCAACATGAGCAGGACAAAGAAAGCAGACACATGCTCATTGTTCACATGGAGTGCATAAATGATGGTTATGAAATAAACCACAACTTGTTTCTCATAAGTGTAGCAGGTTGTGAATGTTTCCACTCCGAGAATGAGAACAGTAAATTACTGTAATTAATACATGCATAAACAGAAATTAATGTAACCAAATGAGAGAGATTAACGGTAAATTGCCTGTTTTACAAGCAGTCGATTACCACATGGGCAATGTTCCCTCTAAGCTGTGCACGTGCGTGGGTGAGCAGTAGCACTGAGACTGCTGCGCAGCTCCCTGAGCTCCCTGGACTGGTGTGCAGAATGCAGAAGAAATATCAGCCCACAAAGAGAAGCACGAGATTGAACTTCACTCAACTTTCTAGAGTTTTCCCTGTTAGTTAAGACTACCAACGTTTCCCTTTACTGTGGCAATTGTGATCGAGTCAACGCAATATTAGCCACTTTCAATGCAACATACCGGAACAAAACAAACTATGCAAGACATTTTGTTATAGGCAGAACGCATAGGAGTAAGATTCTATTGCGCACGACTCAACGGCACAGCCAATCAGAGCTGCAGTAGGCCTACCTGCAAATAGACCATTGCCATATATGAATCTGCGCTATTTAGCTTGAACTGGACTGTGTTTACAGCTGTGGTCTTGAGTAGATGCACTTGTTTTGAGATCAAAGCAAGAGCTGCATGTAGCCAGATGTGCAAATTTTGTTCATATCCTTTGCCAGTTAGTGAGTTATTAGCCCAGTTATATATAATTTGTAGTCAGCAATAGAGGAGTGATTGCTTCCTACAAGAGCACAAAACGTGTACATTTCTATAGTTCTTTGAAAAGCAGGTTAGGTAAAGAGCTTATTTTTGTCTTAAAGGGGCAGTGCTGTATTTTGAGACAGCCAAGTAGCCAATAGGCAGAGGGTAGCATAATTTGTCTGATTGCTTGTAATAATGGTATGAGAATAATAATACATTTTGTTTTATAAAGTTGTTTCCTGCATCAAACAACGCAGCAACATTTTCAGTCAAATCCTTGTCAGAAGGACAAGTGGATAAACAGGTTAGTGTCGAAAGTCTCATGGAATGTAGGCCTACATTGAACATCACACATTGGCTGCTACTGAAGGCTGAATAATTAAACAGTCATTTCCATGTTAAAATGTTATGGGATGCATTTTCTCCATTGTTTTTGATGGTAGGTCACTCTGGTAGGCCTACATTATGATCTCATAGTCACAGTAGACTACTTGGCCAATGTCTGAAACTGCAACTTAAAGTGGGCACAGCCTCAGTGTTCACAGTAAACGTGCACTGGAAGTTGCACAGAATTTTGGCAACATTCAGGACTGGGCATGATCAGCATTGATTAGTTTATAAATTAAAATATGCCATATCGAATTATACCATGCCAGGTTGGAGAGGACTTGCCCATTGTCCATTTGACACAACGTTAGTGCATTATAGGCCACAGAGCCAGAAAACTGGACCTAATAGCAGGAGTGTCTGCTAATGATTATAAGCAATTGTTTTGCTAACTTAGTCTGTCTATTCAACTTTCTATATCTCCTCCTCTTTCCAACTGATGATAGGTGCTATAGGCTATGGTACTTCAGTAAAATATGGTTTGATTTGTGGACTTTTATACAATTCACATTTTAATTGCTTGCTAGTATAAATCTCTCTTCTTTTCAAAAAGGTTTGATGTGTCTGTCTATTAATGATAGATTAATGATTTAACATCTTTCGACAAGGCGTTTACCTCCATGGAAATGAAGCGAATAAAAAATAACTGAAATCTTAAAATGAACGTAGGTTTATTTAAACGGTTTTGATGGTTATTTTATTTACATGGTCTTCATCCATAACCGTCAGTGACATGGTTATTGAATTACCGTCACAGCCCGAATGTCAGCCTCTTTCCCTGCTCCTTCTGGGTCTCTTCTTACATTTAATTGGCTGTCTGACAGTCCTCTATGGACCTGTAGGCCACTGATTACACTGATGGGGTCGGTGGCAGGGACAGTAATGTGACCAAATACATGTTGTGACAGTTGTATGGTTACTGAAGCAGCAAGGGACATATTTATGATGAGAGGGTTTCAGTTCAGCATGAGACTGGACAGCAGGCCCTGAAGATATCATGGTGTATTGGTGTGTGTGTGTACTCTACAGCATCTTTGCATTTGTGAAGTGTGTGTGTTGCATATGATAGTGTTTGTAGTTGCCACATATTTAGCATTGAAGGACTTCAGTTTAATGGTCACCAGGCCTCCAAACAATCAGGATGTACAGTGTGACTATCTTTGAGGGGGAGTGGTAAACATAGCAAGTCACTATGGTTCGATCCCTTAAAGTAATGCTGCAGGATAACCTTGATGAGAAAAGTTGGTTATAAATAGGCTTTGTTGTGATGCGAAGGGATATGAATGTAAATGACATGCAAATGTGTCCAACAAACATTGCATCTGTATTCAAATGTGCCTTAGATACTGAAATGTGAGTAAGGTTTGGGACTGGGGACATGAAACAGAGCTTTGGTTGAAAGTGGATGCGAATATGAGCAATAATGGAGAAGTTTCCCAGAGCCTTCGTGAGCTCTACTCTACATGAAGACACTAGCATAATCCACACTGCATTTCTGAATTCCTGCATATTGTTTGGAATGTAAATATTTAATGATAAACTCTATTTGAAAATGGTTATGTTCAATTTTTTGAAAAAGTGGAAATGTTGATAACTAACTTTAAAAATGATCTATGTTTTCTACAGTCCACTGGAGAGGTTGGTGCTGATTATTCAAACACGCACACACAGACAGACGTGCGCATACAGGGAGCGTGCCAAAACAAAAGCCTTTGATGCCGGTGATCAGACAAAGCATGCAATGTCTTCAGAAATCCACAAAGCCAGTTGAAAGCTTCACAACCATCAAATCCTCCTCTACCTTTATGTCTCTTTGTTTTGTTTCTCTCTCCATCTATTTCTCACAACTTCAGCAGGGATGGTCATCAGATGTGAGAATGAATCACTCCAACATCACCATGTACATAATACACTGTGTCATTAGTCTACTGAGACAATTCAATGGCTGTACTTTGAAAGAATGTCCTTTCTTAGCAGATTTGAAACAACTTTCACCCATTCTGTGAATTAATGTTATTACTTAGAAAATATACTCTCTTCAACTTTCCAACTCAAAGAGAATACTTCATCCACAGTCGGTGCATTAAGCAGCACTCTGCATGTCTCTCACTATTTCACATTCACAAACTTCCTGATATTAGACTGCTGACGGTCAGGGATTTATACTGGGTGTATTAATGCTTTAGTGTGTGTGAGAGTGTATGTTTGGTGCTTGGGTATGCAGAGTGCTTCTCTGGACCCCAGTATTCAAGTGTGTGTGTGTGTGGGGTGTTCCTGTTCCTAACCCCCTCCAACACTGTGCACCCAAACACACATTTGAGAGGAAAGGTAAATCTCTCTCTTTCTCTCAGACTACTGCCCACCTCTCTAAATGTCCCTCTCAGTCACTTCTATCTATTCAATTCCCCTCCTCTGGCTTCCATTTCACTATTCCTCTGTCTTCGATCTACAGTGGGGAGAACAAGTATTTGATACACTGCCGATTTTGCAGGTTTTCCTACTTACAAAGCATGTAGAGGTCTGTAATTTTTATCATGGGTACACTTCAACTGCAAATTAATTACTTAAAAATCATACAATGTGATTTTCTGGATTTTTGTTTTAGATTCCGTCTCTCACAGTTGAAGTGTACCTATGATAAAAATTACAGACCTCTACATGCTTTGTAAGTAGGAAAACCTGCAAAATCGGCAGTGTATCAAATACTTGTTCTCCCCACTGTATATCAGCTCCACCATCTCTCATTCTCACTATCCCTCTCCCATTTACCTCTCTTCCAACCTTTCATGTCTTTTATTCCTACCTTTTCTATTGCTCTCTATTTTTCTCGTATTCTCTCTCTATACACTCCCTATATTACACCACCTATCCTTCCCTCTACGTATCTCTCATATCCCTCTCTCAGCATTTATTGGATCAGTGCATTTATAGATGCTTGTATATTGTTATATTACATTGTTTGCCACTTCCCCCCTCCAAAACCAATTATGCAATAAATAAATAGATAAACAACATAGCGGCCATCCTTCATGGCTGTCTAACAGTGCCAAATGGCCTAAATCAGATTGCAGGAATGAAACAATAAAAATATAAAATGCTGAGAGTAGGCTAGATTTAATTATCAGACACCTTAGCGGCAGGTAACCCAAACAGCATTTGACTACAGGAGATGTCCGACCTAGCAGATACACAATCCAGGGAGGTGACTAGGAGGACACCAGAAAGTAAGATAGGAGGAGAGGAGGACAGGCTGAGGAGAAGAAGAATGTAGTGGGGGTAAGGGAGCAGAGGAGGAAGAGGAGAAGGAGGGAAGGAAAAGTACATGTGGGGGAGGAAGAGATGAGTAGAGGCAGAGAAAAAGAAAAGGAATGTGATGAGAAGAGGCGAAGGAGAAGAAGAGGGGAGTGTGGGGGAAGAGGAGAGGTAGAGACGCAGAGAACAAAAAGAAGCGGTGAGTATGGGGAGTAGGACAGGAAGAGAGGTGGAGGAGAATATATATAGAAGAAGTGGGGTGTGGGGGGGAAGAGGACAGTAGAAGAGGTGAAGGAGAAGAAGAGGTGTGTGTGGAGAGGAAGACGGGATTGTAGGCTGAGCTCAGGTGTCTTAAAGCAGATATTATTGCCTTATCTGTCACCTGCAGCAGCTCAGCTATTATTTTAGAGAGAGAGAGGAACTGCTAGGGGAGGGAACATAGATGGTGTGTGTGTATACCTTTGGGTGTGTGTGTTATGTAGATTAAATTCCCCCTTCTCCTCCTCAGCACAGAGGGAAAATAAACACGGTAAACACTGAGCTTCACTTCTCTGCTGTGCTGTAATCTGTTCTGAAGGCCACGGGGGTCTGGGAGATGTGTATGGAGGCACATGTCAACTGTCTCTGCAGGAACAACAAGCTAGAGTCTTGCTTCTGACTGCAAAAGTTGGCTTGGAGTGCAAGAGGAAGCCAAGTATTGAATCCTGGTGAACACTGTTAAGGATAATAATGGTGCCTTGTGACTGTGATCCCATTAGCTTGTAGCCGTGATAGTGTGTAGTTTGCACATAGTTAGCATGCAGCTGCGTACCTGCAGTGGTCAAGCAATGCTGCTCTGTTTCAAGTAGTTGGCATGTAACTGTCGAATGGCTGTCTTTCTACGGTGGTCATTAGCATGTAGCCGTGTTAGCGTGTAGTTATGCAGCATATAACTCCTTACCTGCGGTGGTGAGGCAGTGTTCCTCATCGCTGTTGTCCTGACAGTTGTCTTGTCCATTACACAGGAAGCTACGGTCCACACAGCGCCCGTTACGACACTTGAAGCGGGCCTCCAAGCACACCAGCGGGTTACCTGCTGTGAGAGTACCACAACATGACTCAGAGGTTAGAGGTCATGGGTTAGAGATTAGGTATGTGATAAACATACTGTAGGCATTGTTTTGATTTGTTTTTATAACCACTAGCTCCTTAACACTAGAAGTGCAGAGACCAAACTGCGCACAGCTCACCTGGCAGTTGCCCTCGGAACAGAACCTACAACATCTGCAAGCGACATGTTTATGGGAAGTGTTGCAAGCAAGAAAAAGCGAAGATTTGTCGACTCTTAGGACAAGGGATAACAGCAAAAAGAGATCCAACTGATGCCATTGCATGAAGACAGATGCTTTAATGTAAGCACGAGTGAGGCCAAAAATAATATGTCCAATAAATGACAATAATGGACTATTTTTACTTTCGTGCTGATTTGACTATTTATCAAGCCCACTTTGAACTGATACTGATGTTTAGGATAATGATAATTTATTCATTTCACCGTGTGTCTTGCTGACCGTGCGTCTTAGTGGTTTGGGTATTTGCATTTGTTTTGTCGTTATAGAATCAAGTTGTTACCGTGTTCCAACGCACATGCTTTTTTTCAACATAGTTGTACAAAGGCAAAACCATGAATAAAATTGGTTTATCACTTGAAATTCTGTGCTTTTAGTGTTTTTCATTTTTACATATAGCCTAGAGTAACATAAACGAATAAAAATGCTATTATGTAAAAATATATATTTTTCCGTATTCTAATGTTACCTAAGACCTTCATAAACACAACCAAAGGATTATTTTCCCGATAACATTACATTTATTTATTAGACTGTTAGAATGTTGATGCCCCAAACGTCATTGGCTCAAAGTGGAGTCCCTCGAGGCCTGGCACTTTAGGTGTTAAACTAAAGAGCAGAAGCTGTCCAAAAAAACAAGAGAAACCTCAAACCTCAATCCAAAACATATACTGTAACACAGTCCAATTTAACAGAAACGTTGGGATTTTAGACTATCCAAAATTATCAGACATTTGAAGAGGGGAGTAATGAAAAAATGTAACACATCACACGGGATCGAGAGATACAGTAAAACCATTCGATCAGGGTTTTTGATTAGATACAAAAAAATCTAACTCCAACTAGCATGAGAGACATCAGAAAAGTTCTGATTCCTCTTTGCACTCTGTGCTGCTTGGCCTTTGTTCCAAGCCTGGGCAGAATTAGGCGGAATTATCTTGTGAGACGATTCCGACAATTACCCAATGGAGATGATGTGGTCGGCTCTGAGAGTGTGCCGCTCCCAGCACAGAGCACACGGAGGGATAACACCTCCATTGAAATAGCTAGATTAGATGTGTAAGCCGCGTCAGCGTGGGGGCCTGCGGGCTAGGCATAGTGTTTTTGACGATGGAGAGTGATTGGTTCGTTAGAAGCTGCCCGGTTGAGATGGAGAGAGACAGGAACAGAGACACCACTCCCACCAATCCCTTTCCCAATCCTCCACTATAATATACTACAGCTGGCTCCCAAATGATTCCTATCTCTGTACTGTGTCTGCTAACAAGAGGGCAAATCGCACTGACTATAGGTCCAGAAGACCAACCTGAGTGTGAATACAGTATGTGGCTAAATAGAGAGTGGTTTCCATGATAATTGTATATTAGGGTCATGATGAGGTTTGGTTGTAAGGGTTATTATGGGATGGGAGGTGGTTGCCGTGGGATACTCACTGCAGTTCTCCTCGTCGCTCCCGTCAGGACAGTCACTGAAGCCGTTACAGCGGAAGCGCCCGATGATACAGTGGATCCCGTTGGCACAGGCGAAAAATGTCGGAGCACACTTGGACTTTATCTTGGCTGTGGGGAGGAGATAGGGAGAGAGAGAGAGAGAGGGAGAGAAGGGTCTGTTATTTAGGATGATGGCAAAAATATCTATGGATGGATGATGCTGCAGTTTTAAGTGTGTCATAATAGAGTTGAGCTGTGGGGATAAGAGAAGTAGAGAGCGAGAGAGAGAGAGAGATAAGGAAGAAGAGCGAATGAGAAGGAAGCAAGGACAGCAGAAGAGAGATGGAGAGGAGAGGGAAAGAAAGGGAGGGAAGGAAGGAGAGAGATGAAGAGCAGGACAGGGAGAGAGCGGGAGAGAAGGAGTGAGAGAGAGGATGAGAATGGTAGGGAGAGAGGGATGTGTTATATGGGACATACCAGACAACCACTGTATATTACAGGATGTTGATGGAGTGTCATTCATGGCCTTAAAGGATCCTCTTATTGGCATTCTGGCAATGGTGCACTTTGAATACAGAACTGTTGTTCTGTCATACTAAAGGTCAGTGAATTAATCTGTTCTACTTATCCTGCAGTACTTCTTTGCACGTTCTCTATTGGCCTACTGCCCTCAACTTAAGAGCTACTGGTTGGAGACAGAATGGAAAGCAGTTAGGAAGGAGAGCAGGCAGAAAGCAGACAGAGACAAAAAGCGAACAGATAGTGGAGGGGACCCTTGGAATAGATCCAACACCAGTCAGTCTAAAGGAGGGTAGATGGAGAGAGGGCCAGAGGACAGATCTCAGTGGACAGCCAGGAGATTGACGAGCCTCCACCCCCATCATTCAGCACCGTTTAACACCAGTAGCACCTAACTTCAGCTGCCTGCCTCAGACATATTGATCTCCCCTCTCTGGAGGAGGAAAACACTGTGCAGGAATTGCTACACCACAGACAAAGACTTGTGGGGAGAAGTTAGACCAGAAAGACCTTGGGTACTTGGTTACTGCTTTTCAATCCATTGCCGATAGTGGCATTCTAGGGCCAGGATTGGCATTTTGAGAAGTGCATTGGATTTGCACATGGAGTCTGTCCCATAGTGTGACCCAAACCTGCCATGGCAAGATGAGTCCACCATCTGGGACATGCTACTGTGCAAATCAAAGAACCCCTGAGAGTGTTATCTAGATTAGAAATCCACTAACTGGGGAGAGAAAGCTGAAAACATGTCTAAGTCCATGTTTAATTCCCCCTGGAAAATGTATGCAACACAAAAGCTTAGTAACTCAGGCGCTTAAAGTATAGATCAAACTTTCTGTCTAAGTAATCCACCTCATACGAGAGCTACAAAGTAGGTTGCATAGCTAGCAGCCAGTTGAGCAACCACTGCCAGTAACCAGTTAGCCACCAGTATGTGGGCACAGACACTGCATACATAACAGGCGGCTCTAGTAAAACCCAGCATTTGAAAGCAAGGCCTCAAACCCCCTGAAGGCGGTATAGTGAGTGGGTACACAGTACATCTCTCAGCCAGCCAACAGCCAAACATCTCCCTGTGTTTTCCCCACTCTTAATAACAAAGAGAATCGGCCTGTCCATGGCTTGGCACAGCAATTTTTCATATGCTAGTGGCTCACATTTCTCCCCCTACAATCTATTGTGGTAGGCCGATTTATGAGCTCTTTCAAGCTGTGTCGATAATGTGTGGTAGAGGGAGGGGTACGCAGAGCACCCGCATATTCTCCTCTCCTGGCTGAGGAGTGGGTGTGTGTGTTTGTGTGTGTGCGTACAATCTGGGAAGCCTTTGTTTACTGCCACAGAGGAGGCCCTGAGCGCTTAAAGCCCATTTTGCATGGGTGGTATATCACATTCATTAAACAAACGCTGGGGAGAAAAAAGACATGGCTCCGAGCTGTAGCACAACATAAAAGCAAGGATCTAAACAGGCTGTGTAGGTGTACATTAAAGCTAATTTGTCCGCAAACAATGAAGAAAACTCAAAGGTTGTTGTTTTTTCTTCATATTTTCTCTCACTCTGATGTAGAAAAGAATAAAAACAGGTTCCCGTCTATCACATATCATGTCTTGTTTGTATTTCTTTTGGCCTCCTAAGAAAGTGAGAATTCAAGCTGAGAATGATTTGTGGTTATGAGGTGGCTACATGGATCTGAAGTATCAATCTGCCTCTTGTCTGCTCCTTTCCTTTATCATCTACTCATACCATAGAGAGGGGTCAAGGAAAGGAAGCCATTTAACACCATTGAGATGCACCCCTGTGGAGGTGGGTAGTAACCGCATGCTATAGCGTGGTATGAAACAACTTCTAATTGAGGAACCACTGTATCACATCCGGTTGGGGTCGCCTCGTCCTTCACAGGTAGAACAGAGTGCAGCTCTCTGGACATAACAAACAATCCAAGTTGATTGGAGAAGCCATTTTGGAGTAAAATAAAGGAAGTGAAGAGGGCAGAGACTTAACAAAATAAAACTCAGACCCTGTTATTACATTTTCCTTGTTTCTCTTTGTTTTTGTTGCATGGAATTGTTCGCTCTCCACCTCTCTAAATTGAAGAACTTCCATGTTGCTGTTTTTTCCTCTCAGAGCATTGCTCTTCAACCTCTCCCTCTCCCCCTACCTCTTTCCCTCTCCCACCCCTCCTGTGACTCTTTCCCTCTTAGTTGAACTTCTTTCATTCTGGGCCAAGTTTTTTTCCTTTTTCTCTGTGCCTAAATAGAAGTTGTTTACAAAAATCAGCCCCAGTTTTTTTTCTGTGTTGAATGGCTTCCAAAGTTAGTGGCAATGTTCGGCTCAGCAGAAAAAATGAAAACGAATGGGCCTGCAGTCAGGCCGAATCCTCTAGATTCTAGATCACCAGCAGTAAAACACAACCTGATCTCACTGACACACACACTAACACATGGACGGAAGCACAAACAAGCGCAGAGGCATGCCCACGCACGCACGCACACTTCAGGGGTGAGTGCTTTTCCTTTCAAATCTCTCCTAAACCTTATCCAAGAGAGCATTCTTAATTGCAAATTTGTTTGCCATAAAACTTCCAAGCATGCAAGCAGCAAATAACATATTTTTTCATTGCTTTAATTAAATACTAAGGTTTTCCCTTTTCATGCAGACATTTGCAGCCAAACGAAGGCCATTGCTGCATAGTACACATACTGTTGAACCTTTGAGTAGCTGGTGATTCATCTGAGTCCCTTTATAGACGGACAGAATGAAAAGCAGCGCATATTAAAACACATTATCGTTTCTTTAAATCAAATCAAATGTTATTTGTCACATGCTTCGTAAACAACAAGTGTAGACAAACAGTGAAACGTTTACTTACAGGCCCTTCCCAACAATGCAGATATATATATATATATATTTTAATAATAGAAAAATAATAAACATGAGGAATAAATACACAATGAGTTACGAATCGTTGGCTATGTACACAGAGTACCAGTACCAAGTCGATGTGCAGGGGTACTTGGGGTAGATAGGTAATTGAGGTAGATATGTACATATAGGTAGGGATAAAGTGACTAGGCAACAGGATAGATAATAAACAGTATCACCAGTGTATGTGATGAGTCAAAAAAATTGTGCAAAAAGGGTCAATGCAGATAGTACTGGTAGCTATTGGTTAACTATTTAACAGTCTTATGGCTTGGGGGTTGTTCAAGGTCCTCTTGGTCCCACACTTGGTACATCGGTACCGCTTGCCATGCGGTAGCAGAGAGAACAGTCTGTGACTTGGGTGCCTGAAGTCTTTGACAATTCTTAGGGCCTTTCTCTTACGACGCCTGGTATAGAGGTCCTGGATGGCAGGGAGCTCAGCCCCAGGGATGTACTGGGCCGTACATACTACCCTCTGTAGAGCCTTGCGGTCGGATGCCAAGCAGTTGCAATACCAAGCAGTGATGCAGCCAGTCAAGATGCTCTCAATGGTGCAGCTGTAGAACTTTTTAAGGATCTGAGGGCCAATGCCAAATCTTTTCAACCTCCTTAGCGGGAAGAGGTGTTGTCGTGCCTTTTTCACAACTGTATTGGTGGGTGTGGACCATAATAATTCCTTAATGATGTGGACACCAAAGAACTTGAAGCTCTTGACCCGCTCAACCTCAGCTCCGTCATTGTGGATGGGGGCGTGCTCGGCCCTCCGTTTCCTGAAGTCCATGATCAGCTCCTTTGTCTTGCTGTTGTTGAGGGAGAGGTCGTTGTCCTGGCACCACACTGCCAGGTCACAGACCACCTCCCTATAGCCTGCGCATCGTCGTCGGTGAGAGAGGCCGAGGAGTTGAAAGGACATTATCTGACCTTGCCTGTGCGTTTGTGAGGGAAGGAAAATCGATGGGTAATGGAGTCTGGGTGAAAGAAAGGAGGGCAGCCAGAGACTGAGGCAGTCTGCTAGGAGGCTGGAAGATCAAACTAATCAATCTGGCCCCTTCAGGGTCCTGGCCCAGTCTGGCGCCGTACAATACAATAACCTTCTGAGGGAGAACAACCTACAGTAGGTTGCCCCTAAAGAGCCGCCTTCAGCCTTGCTTTCTCTTGGCCCTGAACCTTTAATGGAACTTTATGATCACGCCAGGCCAACAACGTTCAAGCGATGTTACCGATGTGCAAAAGAGGAGCAGTGAGTGACTCCCATATGCTGTACGTATTTACAATATTTGAAAATAACAACATTTCAATCAGCCGACATCATAAACCATCAAGTCATTATGAGAAAACGTTTTCCTAGTTGGTGATGCCACAGGGCCAGCAACCTTCTGTCAAGACAAGTGTGTGCAATATCAATTATGAAAACATCATTTCCAACGCATCTGCATTTAGAAAGCTGGCTTTTTTAACGGATGGTAAGACAGAGAGCGATACAGACAGGCTACTTGGTGTAGAGAATGAGCGTTGTTTAGTGCAGCGATAGATCTCCCCAATAAAGACTGTTGCAATATTCATCAGAGGGGCTCATATCTTCTAATAGCCTTGTTTCAAGTCAGTGCATCCGACAATGTGTGCTCTACAACGTCACATTAGCATTTCTTTTTCTTTTGTGGATTTCAGGGAAGCCGCTTTGCTGGAGCGCAACTGTCTGAGGGGCAGGGAGGGAGTTCAATCTGAAGTAGAAAGAGACAGAGAGAAAGAGGAGAGAGAGGAGAAAGAGAGGGGAGAGAGAGGAGAAAGAGAGAGGAAGAAAGAGAGCGAGGCCTTAATCAATATTTCATCCTGGTCTGTGGTATTAATTGCAGAAGCTCATTGATCAGTCATCCATTAAGCGTCTGGGCTGCACCAGACCTATTCTACATCCCTCTGCATCTACTCTGCACTCCTCTCCTCCTGTCCCCATCCTTCTACTGCCCCCTCCTCTTCTTCTCCGCTCCTCTACTATCTTTCTCTATCCCCTCCCCTTCCTCCTTTTCTCAATTTTTTGTCTTTCCCCTCTTTTCTTTTCCTCCCCTCCTTACTTCTCTCAGTTCTGATGTATTTTTTATTATCAATGAGTTTAATAAAAAAAGGTGTTCCTTTAATGTTGAAATAGATGGTCTCTTCTCCTCTGTGGTGTGTGAGGAGTGTGTCTGAGACAAAGCTGTAACAACAGATATAAAACCACACACACACTCCCTCTGTAAGCCCCACAATCCTCTCTGGCCTCTCCTCCATGATACAGACTTTCCATAAGCTCCACACTCCCAATGGCCCAGGGAGGACATGGAGGGACAAGGGAGAGATGGAGTGAAAGAGAAAGAGAGAAAGCGAGAGAAAGAAACACATGTTGCATGCTCGTTTCACAGACACACACAAGCTCAGAGACATTGTGGTGGAGCTGAAAGGATCATGGCCAAACAGCCAGTAGGAGATGGATTCCTACACAGAGAGGGCAAGGCTTTCTGGGATTTACAAATTTTCATCCCCTTACTTTTTCTGCCTATATTCCCATCTCCCCCTTTTTCTCTCTCTGTCCTTTGTCCATGCCATCACCACCTCTCTCTCTCCTTCTCTTACCATCTTCCCTCTCTCCCACCTCTCTTCCCCTCTCTCCCTCCTTCAATAAGGCTGGTGGTTAATCTCCACTAAGAGGGCATGGACCAGTAAGCCCCGTTAGCTCTCCTCTCCATACATAGAACACATTTACATGCATGCATGCATGTATGCATGTATGCATGTATGTATGTATGTATGTATGTATGTATGTATGTATGTATGTATGTATGTATGTATGTATGTAGGTGCAAACTACCAAACTGAGACACGCACACAATCTATTTTCCACCCTTAGGAGCTAGAAGCAGATCTGCCATATCTGTCGGCGCCATCTGTAAGCAATCAGCACACAAAACACTGCATTTCAGGTGTTCTGTACTAGACGTGTTCATTTGGGACACAGATGTAATGTGAAAAATGCTTCATTTGTAAAGGGGATTGACCTTGCATCTGCTTTGCAACACAGTAACCAAATAACTTACATGTGTAATGTAATGTAATAATGTATTTCAAGGTTATGTTTTATTTCTCTGTCTTGAGGAGATATACAAGGACATGGAGATATTAGGCTTTTTTTCTCTGAGTGCTGTAGATGTTGAATGCTTTTTCAAAGCGAGCGGCCGTATTAACATGGCTCTGGCTGACCTTTTTGCTGGAGCGCAATTGTCTGAGGGCAGGGAGGGAGTTCAGTCTGAAGTAGAATGAGAGAAAGAGAGAGAGAGAGAGCGAGAGAGATAGAGAGGGGGAGAGGCAAAGAGAGAGAGAAGCACACTCAGTTCTATCAGGAAGAATGTATGCTGGCAGAGAGAAAGAGAAAGCAGAGAGAATGCAGGAAATACAGGCCAGGTTTGTATGACTCCCTGGGCCAAACTTTCAACTGGTTGTCATGGGGATACGATGCAGGAAGGAAGATAGCAAAAGCTACTGGGGCATCGAGATAGCAGCATATTTCCTTGGATATGATCAAGGTGTGTGTGTGTGTGTGTGTGTAACCAACCATGTGTGAAGAAAATAAGTGTGAGCTATTATTGTGTATGAGGTGAGTGTACAAGTACATAGCTGGATATGTTTACTTGTGAGTTTGTGTGCTTGTGTGTTTATATTTGTTAGTGCATGTGTGTGTGTGTGTTTATACATTGTCTGAGTTGCATATGCACATGGGTCTCAGTGTGTACAAACAAATAATTTGCATGTCCAGATCAGCCTGTCAGCCAGCACTCCAGTCCGTTCCCCCTTGGCTACATAAATTCTAAAAACAAATTCTCATTAATGAGTCATGGGGGATATCTGATTGAATATGACCTTTACTTTCAGCTCTGCACGAAAAACCCAATTTGTGTGAAGGCCGCCCACATCAGGGCTAACCACTGGCTAAGTAGCCTTGTCTTCTGGGGGGTTAAGAAACCAGCGTAATGATTCTCATCCACCAGACAGAGGCAGAGCAGGAAGCTAAAAGGACAATGATACTGTACTGCATGGACTGGTACAACCTTCTGGTGCAATACAGCTGCCATGGCATCACTCACATGGGTGCTACATGTTAGTAGTTGAGTTGAGTCCTTAACTTCCTACCTTTAGTATGTAAAGCACTTTGAGCACCTGGGAAATAGGCTATACCCAGACAAAGTAGGCATTCTTATGCAGGACACAGAGGTAGGGCAGCTAGCTAGCTAAAGGCTAATCGAATAACAGGGCAGTCCAGGCTTCATTCAGCCAGACTGCAAATTGACTGTAAGAAGCCTTAACAGATATATGAAAATCTGGATACCGCCCAACCCTAATAGAGAGATATACACTGAATGTACAAAACATTAGGAACACCTTCCTAATATTGATTTGCATACCCTTTTGCCCTCAGAACATCCTCAATTTGTCGAGGCATGGACTCTACAAGGTGTCCAAAGCATCCACAGGGAATGCTGGATGTCCTTTGGGTGGTGAATCATTGAGACATGGATTGTGCGTGTGCCAGTCAGAGGGTGAATGGGCAAGCCAAAATATTTAAGTGCTTTTGAGCAGGGTATGGTAGTACGTGCCAGGCGCATCAGTATGAGTGTGTCAAGAACTGCAACGCTACTAGGTTTTTCACGCTCAACAGTTTCCCATGTGTATCAAGAATGATTCACCACCCAAAGGACATCCAGCATTCCCTGTGGATGCTTTGGACACCTTGTAGAGTCCATGCCTCGACGAATTGAGGATGTTCTGAGGGCAAAAGGGTGTGCAAATCAATATTAGGAAGGTGTTCCTAATGTTTTGTACATTCAGTGTATATCTCTCTATTAGGGTTGGGCGGTATCCAGATTTTCATATCGTCATACCGTCCTTCTCTGTGATTTATGGTATTACCGACTTAGTACACAAAAAAGCGCCAAAAAAGCCCATCCGGCGTCTATTGCCAGAATGCTAACTAAATTAGCACAAGTAATAGCACATTTCCATGGACGCTGCTAGCTAAATATTCTAACGAGCGCAAAAGAAAATACACAAACTGCAAAGACAGGCAATCCAGCTCATTAAGTTATACATTTACATTTAACAGTTTTGGACAAACCTACTTATTCAATGGTTTTTCTTTATTTTTACTATTTTTCTACATTGTAGAATAATAGTGAAGGCATCAAAACTATGAAATGTGGAATCCTGTAGTAAGCAATATTTGAGATTCTTGAAAGTAGCCACCTTTTGCCTTGATGACAGCTTTGCACACTCTTGGCATTCTCTCAACCAGCTTCATGAGGTAGTCGCCTGGAATGCATTTAAATTAACAGGTGTGCCTTCTTAAAAGTTCATTTGTGGGATTTATTTCCTTCTTAATGCGTTTGAGCCAATCAGTTGTGTTGTGACAAGGTAGGGGTGGTATACAGAAGATTGCCCTATTTGGTAAAAGACCAAGTCCATATTATGGCAAGAACAGCTCAAATAAGCAAAGAGAAACAACAGTCCATCATTACTTTAAGACATGATGGTCAGTCAATGCGGAACATTTCAAGAACTTTAAAAGTTTCTTCAACTGCAGTCGCAAAAACCATCAAGCTCTATGATGAAACTTGCTATCATGAGGACCGCCACAGAAAAGGAAGACCCAGAGGTACCTCTGCTGCAGAGGATAAGTTCATTAGAGTAATCAGCCTCAGAAATGGCAGCCCAAATAAATGCTTCACAGAGTTCAAGTAACAGACACATCTCAAAATAAACTGTTCAGAGGAGACTGCGTGAATCAGGCCTTCATTGTCGAATTGCAACAAAGAAACCACTACTAAAAGACACAAATAAGAAGAAGAGACTACCTTGGGCCAAGAAACACAAGCAATTGACATTAGACCGGTGGAAATCTGTTTTTGGTTCCAACCGCAGTGCCTTTGTGAGACGCAGAGTAGGTGAACGGATGATCTCTGCATGTGTGGTTCCCACCGTGAAGCATGGAGGAAGAGGTGTGATGGTTTGGGGGTGCTTTGCTGGTGACACTGTCAGTGATTTATTTAGAATTCAAGGCACATTAACCAGCATGGCTACCACAGCATTCTGCAGCGATACGCCTTTCCATCTGGTTTGCGCTTAGTGGGACTATCATTTGTTTTTCAACAGGAGAATGACTTTCTCACTGTAGGCTCATTTACTTGTGTGGCTGCCAGCCAAATAGCGTTGCACTTCTATTGTCATCTGATGAAAATGAAGCTATTTTCTGCCGAATGTGTTGCTTTAATGTATTTTCTGTGAAGGAAAACTTCTATTGAAGCACAAAAACACTCTTGACTTTCAATTTAAAACACGACACCTGTCAATACACAGCTGGACTCACCTGCTCCTGCCTTCTACCATTGTGCTATTTACAAACAAACACGTGACTGGCTCACCTGTTCTGGGGAACTACGGTAAGCTTCATAATGTAAAATAATGTGACAGGTGAAATGAAGAACGCGATCTGCTTTATCTCCTAACGTATTAAACAAGTAGACTGCAGGTGTTTGCATAATAAGTAGCTACAAATATGAAAATAGAGTAAAAAACGTCAGCATTGGTGATATTGAAAAACAATCCTGTGGCTATTTCCAAATAGCCCGGTATACGGTATATACGTTATACCACCCAAACGTACTCTCTATTATGCATGGAAATACTTTGGAACAGATTAAAATCACTTGGAGCTGATATGCTGGTGTTTTTACAGTCTTTTTGACATTTTCTAATAATAACATTTACATGTATTTTTTGCTCAGAATACTTGGAGGGGCCAAATAAAAAGCCAGTTGGGGAACCCTGCCCTACAGAGAATCATAGATATGGCCTCACAACTAGAGATATGAAACATGAGGTGGCAAACATCCTCTCTATCAAACTAGCAGCAGCTCATATCGCAGGTGACACATATTTCCTGTTGCTGCTGCTGCGTTGGCAGAAAGGAAGCAAGGTTAACACTAATGGTAGTCATAGTGATAAGGGTTGCCGTGCATACAGATAAGCACGGAAGAACCCGAGACAAGCAGAAATGGAAAGCATGTGTAGTACTGGTATGGAGGTGGATAGACAGTGCTTCCAACCTACATGTTGAGTGAAGGCACAGCTCTAAACGACAGGTTTGTACTAAAAACTAAACATTTGTTGAATTCCCAATGTGTTATCACTATGCTTACTACCATCTAATAGAACAACCAAATTCCAATTGGAAAACAATGTCTGATTTTTGGTGTAGTTGTCATTAAAATGGGCTATCACTGCACGTTCAACCATTTAATGCACAACAAAGTTAAAATGGGAATACAATGTCAGATATTTTGTATTTATACAACAACGTCATGTCTTTTCACTGTGCTTCATAAAGATGTTTTATTGTCACATGCACCAGATAAAACATTTCACTGCACCTGTTTTATAGGGTAAGTCATAGTAGTAAGGAACCTCCTGGAGCAAATTAAGATTAAGTGCCTTGCTCAAGAGCAAATCGACAGATTTTTCACAATGTCGGCTCGAGTATTTAAACAGCATCCAATTTGTTTACAAATGTATAATTGGCATGTTGGATTCACGTCTCCATCTCAAACAAACATCTAAGTTAAAGAATAGAACTAAATCTAATCAAACTTTAATTGCACTTTAAACAACATTTTATTTGATTTAGTCTTATTCTTGAACCCTGGGTTAAATTGAAAGAGCTGTTAAGGACTTCGCAAACGCTACATAGACCTAAATAGCATTGTTGTAGTCGAGTCACTAAACCTCAAGTCCAAGTCGAGTCCAAAGTCTCCAGTGCTCTGAGTCGAGTCACAGTATACAGTCTACCGCTGTCGGCGTACCTGGAAGAGGGCTTAGTCCGCTCTTCTCAAGACCACCTCCAGGTATTGTCGAACAGGCAGATCGACACCGGACCCCGGCTCCCTGCTATCATCTTGGGCAGAGGGTATGGCTGTCTAATCGGGTTCTGCCCCACCGGGTAGAGTCCCGTAAACTTTCCCCCCATTTTATCGACCCTTTCCCAAGATCCCTAGCACCTCTGCTGTTCATCTTCTGTTGCCCAGCACCCTCTGTATACATCCCATGTTTCATGTATCAAGGATTAAACCTCTGTCTCACAGCCTTCGTCTACTCTTTGTTACTTCGAACTGTCTGCACCTGTGTCTTATCCTGAGGTCTGATAAAAATAGTGTTTAACATAATTTTTGAATGACTACCTCATTTCTGTACCCTACACATACAATTATCTGTAAAGGTCCCTCAGTCGAGCAGTGAATTTCCAACACAGATTCAACCAAAGAGCACGGAGGTTTTCCAATGCCTCGCAAAGAAGGACACCTATTGGTAGATGGGTAAAAATAAAATAAAGCATACATTGAATATCCCTTGAGCGAAGTTATGAGTTTGAGTGAAGTTATAATTTCACTTTGGATGGTGTATCAAAACATCCAGTCACTACAAAGATACAAAAGTCCTTCCTAACTCAGTTGCTGGAGAGGAATTAAACCGCTTAAGGATTTGACCATGAGGGCAATGGTGACTTTAAAACAGTTACAGAGTTTAATAACTGTCATAGAAGCAGACTGGGGATGGATAGATAACATTGAAGTTCCTCTACAACACTAACCTAAATGACAGAGTGAAAAGAAGGAAGCCTGTTCAAAATACATATATCCAAAACATGCATCCTGTTTGCAATAAGGCACTAAAGGAAATTGCAAAGAAATGAACTCTATGTCCTGAATACAAAGCGTTCTGTTTGGGGAAAATCCACTCTTCATATATTCAAGCATGGTGGTGGCTGCATCATGTTACGGATATGCTTATCATTGGCAAGGACTAGGGAATTTTTGGGGATAAAAATAAATGGAATAGAGCTAAACACAGGCAAAATCCTAGAGGAAAACCTGGTTCAGTCTGCTTTCCAACAGACACTGGGAGAGAAATTCACCTTTGAGCAGGACTATAACCTAAAACACAAGACCAACTATATACTGGAGTAGCTTACCAAGATGACATGAAATGTTCCTGAGTGGCCTAGTTACAGTTTTGACTTAAATTGGCTTGGAAATCTATGGCAAGACTTTAAAATAGCTGTCTAAAAAATATCAACAACCAACTTGACAAAGCTTAAAGAATTTTTAAAAGAATAATGTGCAAATATTTTACAATCAATGTGTGCAAATCTATTAGAGACTTAACCAGAAAGACTCACATTTATTTACTCAGGGGTGATTGACTCAGGCGTGTGAATACTTATGTAAATGAGATATTTCTGTAATTCATTTTCAAAAAATTTGCAAACATTTTTGCAAACATGTTTTCACTTTGTCATTATGGGGTATCATGTGTAGATGGGTGAGAGAGAACATTTAATTGAATCAATTTTGAATTCAGGCTGTAACACAACAAACTGTAGAATAAGTCAAGGGGAATGAATACTTTCTGAAGACACTGTATAGTGAAAGCAGGTGCTTCCACACAGGTGTGGTTCCTGAGTTAATTAAGCAATTAACATCCCATCATGCTTAGGGTCATGTATAAAAATGCTTGTCAGGATGTTATTTTGTCTATCATGGCTATGCCCCCATAGGATGGCAATGCCAACATCCACAGGGCACGAGTGGTCACTGAATAATTTGATGAGCATGAAAACGGTGTGTGTGTGTGCGTGTGCGCACATGATGGCGCCGGAGGGTAGGGCTGCCATATTATCGGCTCTCAAGCAATCATGCTATTTTGTTTGTTTTTTCGTGTTGTTCGTAACTTGTTTTGTACATAATGTTGCTGCTACCGTCTCTTATGACTCAAAAGAGCTTCTGGAAATCAGAACTGGGATTATTCACCTCAAATTTGATGAGGAGTTCTTCTTCAATGAGTCAGACGCGAGGGATATACTGCAGACACCCGACCAGGCCCCGATCCCTGTGATTCACTTGAGAAGGAAACTGAGATTGAGGCCAAAGATCAGGGTGCCTTGCGAGGATCAGGCGACGAGTGGCTAATCCGCACCTCAGTTTCGTTCTGCTAGCTAACTTTCAATCGCTGGAAAATAAATGGGACGAACTGAAGGCCGAGCACATATATCCTACCAACAGGACAATAAAAACTGTAATATCTTATGTTTCACCGAGTCGTGGCTGAACGACGACATTAAGAACATACAGCTGGCGGGTTATACACTCTACCGGCAGAACAGAACAGCAGCCTCTGGAAACACACGGGGCGGGGGCCTATGCATTTATGTAAACAACAGCTGGTGCACGATATCTAAGGAAGTCTCAAAGTTTTGCTCGCCTGAGGTAGAGTATCTCATGATAAGCTGTGGACCTCAATGTCTACCTAGAGAGTTTTCATCTGTATTTTTCGTAGCTGTCTACATACCACCACAGAGTGAGGTTGGCACTCAATGAGCTGTATTCCGCCATAAGCAAACAGGAAAACGCTCATCCAGAGGCGGCACTCCTAGTGACCGGTGACTTTAATGCAGGGAAACGTAAATCAGTTTTACCGAATGTCTATCAGCATGTTAAATGTGCAACCAGAGGGAAAAAAATGCAAGACCACCTTTACTGCACACACAGAGACACGTACAAAGCTCTCCCTCGCCCTCCATTTGGCAAATCTGACCATAACTATATCCTCCTGATTCCTGCACACAAGTAAACATTTAAGCAGGAAGCACCAGTGACTAGATCAATAAAAAAAGTGGTCAGATGAAGCAGATGCTAAGATAGAGGACTGTTTAGCTAGCACAGACTGGAATATGTTCTGTGATTCTTCAGATGGCATTGCGGAGTACACCACATCAGTTACTGGCTTAATCAATAAGTGCATCGAGGACGTCGTCCCCACAGTGACTGTACGTACATACCCCAACAAGAAGCCATGGATTACAGGCAACATCCGCACTGAGCTAAAGGGTAGAGCTGCCGCTTCAAGGAGCAGGACTCTAACCTGGAAGCTTATAAGAAATCCTGCTATGCCCTCCGACGAACCATCAAACAGTCAAAGCGTCAATACAGGGCTAAGATCGAATTGCACTACACTGTCTCCGACACTCGTCAGATGTGGTAGGGCTTGCAAACTATTACAGACAACAAAGGGAAGCACAGCCGAGAGCTGCCCAGTGACACAAGCCTACCAGACGAACTGGGCCAGACGGATTACCAGGACGTATACTCCGAGCATGCGCTGACCAACTGGCAAGTGTCTTCACTGACATTTTCAACCTCTCCCTGTCTGAGTCTGTAATACCAACATGTTTGAAGCAGACCACCACAGTCCTTATTAGAGGTCGACCGATTATGATTTTTCAACGCTGATACCGATTATTGGAGGACCAAAAAAAGCCGATACCGATTAATCGGCCGATTTTTTTGTATTTATTTGTAACAATGACAATTACAACAATACTGAATGAACACTTATTTTAACGTAATATAATACATCAATAAAATCAATTTAGTTAGCCTCAAATAAATAATGTAACATGTTCAATTTGGTTTAAATAATGCAAAAACAAAGTGTTGGAGAAGAAAGTAGAAGTGCAATATGTGCCATGTAAGAAAGCTAACGTTTAAGTTCCTTGCTCAGAACATGAGAACATATGAAAGCTGGTGGTTCCTTTTAACATGAGTCTTCAATTGTCCCAGGTAATAAGTTTTAGGTTGTAGTTATTATAGGAATTATAGGACTATTTCTCTCTATACCATTTATATTTCATATACCTTTGACTATTGGATGTTCTTATAGGCACTTTAGTATTGCCAGTGTAACAGTATAGCTTCCGTACCTCTCCTCGCCCCTACCTGGGCTCGAACCAGGAACACATCGACAACAGCCACCCTCGAAGCAGCGTTACCCATGCAGAGCAAGGGGAATAACTACTCCAAGTCTCAGAGCGAGTGACGTTTGAAATGCTATTAGCGTGCACCCCGCTAACTAGCTAGCCATTTCACATCGGTTACGTCAGCCTAATCTCGGGAGTTGATGGGCTTGAAGTCATAAACAGTGCAATACTTGAAGCACAGCAAAGAGCTACTGGCAAAACGCACGAAAGTGGTGTTTGAATGAATGGTTACAAGCATGCTGGTGCCTACCATCGCTCAGTCAGACTGCTCTATCAAATCATAGACTTAATTATAACATAATAACACACAGAAATACGAGCCTTAGGTCATTAATATGGTCGAATCCGGAAACTATCATCTCGAAAACAAAACGTTTATTCTTTCAGTGAAATACGGAACCGTTCCGTATTTTATCTAACGGGTGGCATCCATAAGTCTAAATATTCCTGTTACATTGCACAACCTTCAATGTTATGTTATAAAGGCCCCACTGCGCCACCTTCCGGGTGGCGCAGTGGTCTAGGGCACTGCATCGCAGTGCTAGCTGCGCCACCAGAGTCTCTGGGTTCGCGCCCAGGCTCTGTCGCAGCCGGCCGCAACCGGGAGGTCCTTGGGGCGACGCACAATTGGCATAGCATCGTCCGGGTTAGGGAGGGTTTGGCCGGTAGGGATATCCTTGTCTCAGTATGTAAAATGTAATAAAATGTATGCACTCTACTGTAAGTCGCTCTGGATAAGAGCGTCTGCTAAATGACTAAAATGTAAATGTAAATGTAAATAATTACGTAAAATTCGGGCAAATTAGTTCGCAATGAGCCAGGCGGCCCAAACTGTTGCATATACCCTGACTCCAGCCACCCTAGTCATAGACTGTTCTCTCTGCTACCGCACGGCAAGTGGTACCAGAGCGCCAAGTCTAGGTCCAAGAGGCTTCTAAATAGCTTCTACCCCCAAGCCATAAGACTCCTGAACAGCTAATCAAATGGCTACCCAGACTATTTACCCCTCCACCCACGCTGCAGCTACTCTCTGGTATCATCTATGTATAGCCACTTTA
>NC_052315.1:36429096-36451596 GCF_016432855.1 Salvelinus namaycush
GTGCAACATGATCTCACATCTGCTGAGAGCGTTACATTATTTTATTTCAACTGATCATCTCTTATCTGAGATACGTGCCAGATCCCAAACAAAGACACACATTCCTTGAAAATAGACGGAGCAGTTCCGAGCCTGCTAATCATCCTTTTAACAGTTTGGCAGTCGATGTCTATTGACAGAGTCTTGTTGATTAGGTTTGCTCAGAAGCATCTGTCCATCGGCCCTCGGTGACCATTTGAAGCGCTGCAGTGTCACGTTCCTGACCTTATTTCCTTTGTTTTGTCTTTGTTTAGTTGGTCAGGACGTGAGCTGGGTGGGCATTCTATGTTATGTGTTTCTATGTTGGGTTCATTGTTAATTAGCCTGATATGGTTCTCAATCAGGGGCAGGTGTTTTAGGTTTCCTCTGATTGAGAACCATATTAAGGTAGGCTGTTCTCACCGTTTGTTTGTGGGTGATTGTTCCTGTGTCAGTGTTTGTGCCACACGGGACTGTTTCGTTTCGTTCGTTCATGTGTTCGTTCCTGTTCGTTCGTTCTTGTTTTATGTTCTCAAGTACAGGTCTGTTCACGTCGTTTATTGTTTTGTAGTTTGTTTAAGTGTTTTTCTGTCTTCGTTTAATAAACATTAAGATGTATTCACACTACGCTGCATATTGGTCCGATCCTTGCTCATCCTCAGACGAGGAGGAGGACGAGCGTTACAGAATCACCCACCAACCAAGGACCAAGCAGCGTGGGAGAAAGCAGCGGCAGAAATCTCAGGACTCCTGGACATGGGAGGAGATTTTGAACGGAGAAGGACCCTGGGCACAGGCTGGGGAATATCGCCGCCCCAAAGCTGAGCTGGAGGAAGCGAAAGCTGAGCGGCGGCGATATGAGAAGGCAGCACGGCAGCGCGACAGGTACGAGAGGCAGCCCCAGAATAGTTTTTGGGGGGGACTAAAGAGGAGTGTGGCTAAGCCAGGTAGCAGACCTGAGCGCACTCCTCGTGCTTATCATAAGCAGCACGTTACTGGTCAGGCACCGTGTTATGCGGTTAAGCGCACGGTGTCGCCAGTGCGTGCCCATAGCCCGGTGCACTATAGGGCAGCCCCCCGAAAGTGTCATGTGAGTGTGGGCATCCAGCCAGGGCGTATTGTGCCTGCTCAGCGCGTCTGGTCTCCGGTACGCAGTTTCGGTCCAGGGTATCCTGCGCCGGCTCTGCGTGCTGTGTCTCCGGGGCGCTGGGAGGGTGCAGTGCGTCCTATGCCTACGCTCCGCTCGTACCGGGCAAATGTGGGAGTGGAGCCTAAGGGAGAGGTGCGCGTAGTAGGCACTAGATCTCCAGTGCTCACCCACAGCCCGGTTCAACCTGTGCCTGCACTCTGGAGGGTCCGGGCTGGAGTAGTATTCCAGCCTGGGGGAGTGGTGCCAAGGCTGCGCACCAGAGCTCCAGTGCTCCCCCACAGCCCGGTCCTTCAGGTGCCTCCTCTTAACACCAAGCCTCCTGTAGGTCTCTCCAGCCTGGTGGGTCTTGTGGCAGCCCCACGCACCAGGCTGTCTCTCCGTCTGCTCCCTACAGGTGTGCCCGTCTGCCCAGTGCCGCCTGCACTGCTCGTCTGCCCAGAGCCGCCTGCACTATCCGTCTGCCCAGAGCCGCCTGCACTATCCGTCTGCCCAGAGCCGCCTGCACTATCCGTCTGCCCAGAGCCGCCTGCGCTATCCGTCTGCCCAGAGCCGCCTGCGCTATCCATCTGCCCAGTGCCGCCTGCGCTATCCGTCTGCCCAGCGCCGTCTGAACTGCCCGTCTGTCCTGAGCCTTCAAAGCCGCCCGTCTGTCCTGAGCCTTCAAAGCCGCCCGTCTGTCCTGAGCCTTCAGAGCCGTCCGTCAGTCAGGAGCCACTAGAGCCGTCCGTCAGTCAGGAGCCGCTAGAGCCGTCCGCCAGACAGGAGCCGCTAGAGCCGTCCGCCAGACAGGAGCAGCGAGAGCCGTCCGCCAGACAGGAGCAGCCAGAGCCGTCTGCCAGACAGGAGCAGCCAGAGCCGTCCGCCAGACAGGAGCAGCCAGAGCCGTCCGCCAGACAGGAGCAGCCAGAGCCGTCCGCCAGACAGGAGCAGCCAGAGCCGTCCGCCAGACAGGAGCAGCCAGAGCCGTCCGCCAGACAGGAGCAGCCAGAGCCGCCCGCCAGACAGGAGCAGCCAGAGCCGCCCGCCAGACAGGAGCAGCCAGAGCCGCCCGCCAGCTATGACCTGCCAGTGCCGTCAGCCAGCCATGACCTGCTAGTGCCGTCAGCCAGCCATGACCTGCCAGTGCCGTCAGCCAGCCATGACCTGCCAGTGCCGTCAGCCAGCCATGACCTGCCAGAGCCGTCAGCCAGCCATGACCTGCCAGAGCCGTCAGCCAGCCATGACCTGCCAGAGCCGTCAGCCAGCCATGACCTGCCAGAGCCGTCAGCCAGCCATGATCTGCCAGAGCCGTCAGCCAGCCATGACCTGCCAGAGCCGTCAGCCAGCCATGACCTGCCAGAGCCGTCAGCCAGCCATGACCTGCCAGAGCCGTCAGCCAGCCATGACCTGCCAGAGCCGTCAGCCAGCCATGACCTGCCAGAGCCGTCAGCCAGCCATGACCTGCCAGAGCCGTCACTCAGTCCGGTGCTGCCCCTCAGTCCGGTGCTGCCCCTCAGTCCGGTGCTGCCCCTCACTCCGGTGTTGCCCCTTAGTCCGGTGCTGCCCCTTAATCCAGTGGGGTTTATATGGAGGGTCAACATTAAAAGGAGGCCACGGAAGCGGGGATTAACTATGGTGGGGTGGGGACCACGTCCAGAGCCAGAGCCGCCACCGTGGACAGATGCCCACCCAAACCCTCCCCTATAGGTTAAGGTTTTGCGGCCGGAGTCCGCACCTTGGGGGGGGGGGGGGTACTGTCACGTTCTTGACCTTATTTCCTTTGTTTTGTCTTTGTTTTGTTGGTCAGGACGTGAGCTGGGTGGGCATTCTATGTTATGTGTTTCTCTGTTGGGTTCATTGTTAATTAGCCTGATATGGTTCTCAATCAGGGGCAGGTGTTTTAGGTTTCCTCTGATTGAGAACCATATTAAGGTAGGCTGTTCTCACCGTTTGTTTGTGGGTGATTGTTCCTGTGTCAGTGTTTGTGCCACACGGGACTGTTTCGTTTCGTTCGTTCATGTGTTCTTTCCTGTTCGTGCGTTCTTGTTTTATGTTCTCAAGTACAGGTCTGTTCACGTCGTTTATTGTTTTGTAGTTTGTTTAAGTGTTTTTCCGTCTTCGTAAACATTAAACATTAAGATGTATTCACACTACGCTGCATATTGGTCCGATCCTTGCTCATCCTCAGATGAGGAGGAGGACGAGCGTTACATGCAGGGAGTAAATGGTGCAGTCTCTGCTGATGTGTCTACCATGAAGTGTCTGCCAGACCTGTCCAAAGACATATCCTCACCTCCTGAACCCTTAGCAGACACAGACAATATAACTAACACCTTCAATAGGTGTTATAGCAGTAAAATAAAGCATAATGGGGGAAAAAGTATGAGGTATACTACAGCTGTTTAAAATGAATGTAATGAAGACACCTCCCTTCGGCAATGAGAGCTGTACCAGAGTTGACTACTTACCTGATCTTCATTGGCAATTCGTCAGCGAGGCTGACTCAGACTATTTATGCACTAGTCACTTTATAATCGTTATGCAATTAGTTGATGATGGACAAAATCGGTTGAGCAACACAGCAAACACTATGCAACTGTGCCTAGAGTGAAGAGTGTGGCTTTGGAGCTTTTCCTCACCCTCATCAGGCCCGAGGACCCCAGCAAAAATATGTCTTTTTTCACTACATTGATTTATCTGCATGTCCAGTCATTATATTTAGCCTTACAATTAAGTGTTTTACCATGTTCTTTTCAGGACAACCAGGGCGACAAGTATAACACAAATATTTTTTTCCGAAACAGTTGCATTCATGAGTTTTATTGACAAATAAGGTCTGCCAAGCAAAAACATGATAAAAAATGAATTTAAATGAAGGCTGTAAGTACAAAAATCGTTTGCTTAGTGGGAAATGAATATCCAACTAGTCAGTGATAACTGTGTGGAGTTGGGAGTTTGTGATTGCAACTATGTGAATTTATTACAGTATTATAGACACTATGTCCTGGGATGTCCTATTTATTTTTTTATTTTATTTTTATTTCACCTTTATTTAACCAGGTAGGCTATTTGAGAACAAGTTCTCATTTACAACTGCGACCTGGCCAAGATAAAGCATAGCAGTGTGAACAGACAACAACACAGAGTTACACATGGAGTAAACAATAAACAATTCAATAACACAGTAGAAAAAAAAAAAGAAAAAAAAAAGTCTATATACATTGTGTGCAAAAGGCATGAGGAAGTAGGCAATAAATAGGCCATAGGGGCGAATAATTAGAATTTAGCAGATTAACATTGGAGTGATAAATCATCAGATGATCATGTGCAAGTAGAGATACTGGTGTGCAAAAGAGCAGAAAAGTAAATAAATAAAAACAGTAAGGGGATGAGGTAGGTAAATTGGGTGGGCTGTTTACAGATGGACTATGTACAGCTGCAGCGATCGTTTAGCTGCTCAGATAGCAGATGTTTAAAGTTGGTGAGGGAAATAAAAGTCTCCAACTTCAACAATTTTTGCAATTCGTTCCAGTCACAGGCAGCAGAGAACTGGAATCTCCTATGATCTCCTATGTAGAAGAACCCCTCACCTTCTAACGACTCTTGTGTCTTGTGAGCATCATAGAGCAAAACAGATTACATGTACGTGTTCGTGAGTGTCTCAGCTTTTCATAGTTCAAACCATTTGTAAACTGCCCTTGTCTCATAAACACTGCTCTAGCTCAGCTCCTGTTAATCACACAGACCAATGGTTGGTATAGAAGTCTAAAATTTGCCGGCGCCACGGTTGGACTGTAGGAGTTTTTAAAGAGAAGAGGTGCTTACACACTAGAGCCAAGTCTTTAGGGAAAGCACAAGTGTCACGTTCCTGACCTGTTTTCTGTTGTTTGGTATGTGTTTATTGGTCAGGGCGTGAGTTTTGGGTGGGCAGTCTATGTTTTCTGTTTCTATGTTGGTTTTGGGTTGCCTGGTATGGCTCTCAATTAGAGGCAGGTGTTTGACGTTTCCTCTGATTGAGAGTCATATTAAGGTAGGTTGTTCTCACTGTTTGTTTGTGGGTGATTGTTTCCTGTGGCTGTGTTTGTTGCACCATACGGGACTGTATCGTTCGTTCGTTTTGTTTGCAGTCAGTACTTGTTCGTTCGTTCTTCGTTACGTGTAAGTTCGTAGTCCAGGTCTGTCTACTTCGTTTTGTTGTTTTGTAAAAGTATCAAGTGTTTTTTCGTGTTTGTCTTAGTCTTTCTAATAAATCATTATGTATTCACAACCCGCTGCACGTTGGTCCAATCACTACTCCTCCTCTTCGTATGAAGAGGAGGAGGAACACCGTTACAACAAGAGAGAAAAAGTGAGAGAGAAAGAGTGAAAATGCAAGAGAGAGAGAGAGAGAGAGAGAGAGCGAGAGAGAGAGAGAGAGAGAGAGAGAGAGAGAGAGAGAGAGAGAGAGAGAGAGAGAGAGAGAGAGAGAGATAAAAACAAAGACAGAGAACCCCTTACACTCCGAGGCTAAAGCTGAGTTCAGTCAGCAACAGGCATTCTGTTGAATGTGGTGTTCTCTTTCTACTGTGCTCCCTGAGGACCTCTGCTCTTCCTACACAGTCAGTCAATGATGTGTCTCCTCACAGCTTATTTGGCTAAGATCCCCAGGAGAGAAGAGGGGATAAATAAGAGTGAAGAAAAAGAGAAAGAAAGAAAGAGAGCAGAAAAAGGTGAAGGATGAGGGGAGATGATGAGGGGAAGGGGCAGAGTGGAGGTGGGAGAGGCAAGAGGGCAGAGGAGAAGAGTGAATGATGGGAGAAAGGATATGGAGAGTTTGCCATTGGCAAGAAAATTGAGAGTTTGCAAAATATAATATTATATTGTCTGAAAGGGATCAGGCTAAATCTCAAGTTAACGGACCAAATATCTCAAACAAATGTGCATATTTCAGACTCCTGTTTGACCAAGATTTCAGTATACATTTACACCAGTGGTGGGCCGTCAGGGCCAGCAAGGCCTTCTCTGCTGGCCTAAACATCATCAGAATATCTATTTTTTTTAAATATATTTTCCCACAAATATGTATTAAATTATTCCCCAGAGTAAGAATTATACTCTTAATTTCATAGCTTTCCTCTTGGTTGCACTGCTTCCAGCCCCAGGTTGAGATTTGGAGGGCTGGCCTTTATGTTAGATCTTTTATCCAATCATATTCAGCCATCATGTGTTGCCAGGGGTCTAAAATCTGCCCTCAGGCCTTCAGAATCAACAGTGCGGGCGCTTGTAGCTTAAAGTGAATGGAAATGAAAATTTAGTGTCAACCAATCAGCTTTAGAGTTGGCTATTGTACGCCTGCTGGCTGGCTCCAGTGTTACACAGGAGCCAGCTAGCAGGCGTAGTGCGTGCACGTCTTTTGATTGGATTACCAATATTGAGAAGCAGGTCCTATGGGCAGGTCTATGCAGATCCTCAGAACTAGGAAACTGAATTTGATAAACGAATTAATTTGCGTACGACTAAGCTGTTTTTTCAACCCACAATGGCGGAAGGAGGAGAAGATATCGATTTGGTCGAGGATATAATTATAACGCCATTCTCAAGACGAACTTTTCAAGAAAAGTTAGACATTGTAAGGAGAGGTCGCCCGACGCCGATGCTACAAAGCCTGTCACAGGCGGGAAACGGGTTCGTTCGCCACTTTCAAAGTTCCAACTACGAGCGCTATCAATGGCTCACAGGCTCCGAGAAGCACTGCAAACTGTACTGCTGGGAATGCCTATTATTTGCAAGTGATCGATTTGGTGTTTGGAGCCACACTGGCTTTGCAAACTTGAGTTGTCTAACCAAGGCAGCAACGAGACACCAAAGTACGGCTGGGCACTTACAAGCAATGGTGCTTTTGAAAACTTTTGGGGACACCCGAGTGGATCTACAGCTCAATGAACAATCGCGCAGGGCAACGGAGCTGCACAATGAAAAGGTGAAGAAAAATAGGGAAATATTGAAAAGACTCATTGATTGTGTCATGTTTTTGGGTAAACAGGAACTTTCTTTTAGGGGACACGATGAAAGTGCTGACTCCACAAACAAAGGGAACTACGTGGAGCTTCTTTCTTTTCTTTCTGAAAGCAACACAGATTTACAATACCACCTGTCCACTAACAAAGTGTTCATTGGGACATCCGGCAAAATACAAAATGACCTAATTTATGCTATTGCTGAAGTGATGGGAGAAGAGATCAAAATGGAGATTAAAAAAGCTCCCTTTGTTGCTGTTATGGTGGACGAGACAACAGATGTGGGAAATGCAGCACAGCTCTCACTCGTCCTGCGTTATGTGGCGGACACAGGAGTCAAGGAGCGATTTATCCGATTTGAAGATGTGACAAGCGGCAAGCGAGCTGATGACATTGCCGCTCTTATTTTCCGTTTCTTGGAGGAAAATGAATGTAGTCTGGATAAAGTTGTGGCACAGTGTTTTGATGGCGCAGCAGTCATGGCATCTGGACTCAATGGGGTGCAGGCTAAAGTTAAGGAGAGGGCACCGATGGCCTTATTCATTCACTGCTATGCACATCGACTAAATTTAGTACTGACTCAAGGAGCCTCAAAGCTTAAAGAATGCAAGGTCTTCTTTGCCAACCTCAATGGCCTTGCAGCATTTTTCTCATGATCCCCTAAGCGCACGCAACTGCTGGATGACATCTGCAAGCGTCGTCTTCCTAAGGTTGCACCAACGAGGTGGCAATATACATCTAGATTGGTCAATGCAGTCTTTGAAAAGAGAGTTGCCCTAAAGGAGCTGTTTAACCACTTACTGGAACATCATGATGACCATGACGGGGATACTGTGCTTATGGCTGATGGATTTAATGCACGTTTGGATGATTTTGAGTTTTGTTTTTTGCTTGAAACATTCAATGGGATTTTTAATTATTCGGATGTGCTTTTTGGAATTCTACAGAAACAAACTTTGGATGTACAATTCTGCCTGACAAGGGTGAACGAGTTTTGTGACACAATTGAGCGAGAGAGGTGCAGGTTCAGTCAAATCTACGATGACACAGCGCGCATCTCAAGTTTACCCAGCGCACGCAGAGGCCCACAAGGAGACCCTCGCACATACTATCAACAACTCCACAGCAATATTCTGGACAACATTCTTTGCCAGATACGAAACAGGTTTCAAGACCACGAAAAATTAATGTTTCTCTCCCTCCTGGACCCCCGGCACTTTCAGACCTACCGGAAAAAACTCCCGCAAACAGCCTTCTCCAGCTTAACAGAGAGTCACGGAACACTGTTCGACCTATCCAAGCTAAAAACAGAACTGACTGTAATGTATGCTATGACTGATTTTGAAGGGAAAAGTCCCTCTGATCTCCTTGATTTCCTTAAGCAGAAAAATCTGAATGAGGACATGGGGCAACTTTACACATTGGCATGTGTGACAGTGACTATCCCTGTGTCCACGGCTTCTGTCGAGCGGTCATTCTCGGCCTTAAAGCGAATCAAAACGTATTCCAGAAATGCTACTGGACAGACTCGGCTTTCAGCATTAGCCTCCATGTCGATAGAAAAGGACTTATTGGTGGAACTAAAACGCACAGATAGACTGTACAACAGAGTCATTGAAGTCTTCTTGAGGAAAGAAAGGAGGAAGGATTTTGTGTTCAAATAATCAGTCTTTGGTGAGTAGGCATACAATGCATGTTATTTTTTATTAAATGTGTATGTATGTTTCGCATTTTATTTCGTTAATATTAAATACCCTATATATTAACAAAATAAAATGGCAAATAGCCTATGTTGCAAATTATTTGTTTTCTTTCTTTTATTTTCAGTGAATAGTTATGTGTCTTTATCATCACGGTGAAACTGCTTTGGGTGCGACAATGCGCTGTTTAGTGAACACACTGTATTTATTTTTTTGGGGACTTAAAGCTCAAAGTTTGTGGACCAGAAATGGATAGAAGAAGAATATTAATATAACTCTGTTGCACTCGACTATGTTCTTGCCTATTAGTTGAACTGTACTGTATTGTACTCTTCCCCTGCAATTCTCTGAATAAAAATGTCAATTTCAAGGTGACGCAACGCCTGGTTATACTGCGTTTCTGTAATAAGAGGTGGATTAATTCGGGTGGGACTGTGTAGGACCTCACTGAAGGCCCAGGCCCCAGGCCCACGGCACGCTACTGATTTACACACACCATATAACTAAAGTGGATAACAGAGAAACGGGGGTATGTATTGAAATGGACTGGTGATTTCCTATCGGACTGAGGTTTATTTAAAGCATGGCAGAGGTTGTCCATTGAGATCTATGTTTGGTACAGTTGACGTCGGAAGTTTCCATACACTTAGGTTGGAGTCATTAAAACTCGTTTTTCAAGCACTCCACAAATTTCTTGTAAACAAACTATAGTTTTGGCAAGTCGGTTAGGACATCTACTTTGTGCATGACACAAGTAATTTTTCCAACAATTGTTTACAGGCAGATTATTTCAATAATAATTCATTGTATCATAATTCCAGTGGGCCAGAAGTTTACATACACTAAGTTGACTGTGCCTTTTAACAGCTTCTAAAATTCCATAAAATTATGTCATGGCTTTAGAAGCTTATGATAGGCTAACTGACATTATTTGAGTCAATTGGAGGTGTACCTGTGTATGTATTTCAAGGCCTACCTTCAAACTCAGTGCCTCTTTGCTTGACATCTTGGGAAAATGAAAAGAAATCCGCCAAGAACTCAGAAAAAAAATTGTAGACCTCCACAAGTCTGGTTTATCCTTGGGAGCAATTTCCAAACGCCTGAAGGCGGTCCGCGGTCCGCGTTCATCTGTACAAACAATAGTACGCAAGTAGAAACAACATGGGACCACGCAACTGTCACGAATCCCGCTTCCTGAGTCTGGGTTTGCCTGTGTGTCTGTCCTGGAGTGTGTTTCAGGTGTCCTGGAACGCATCCTGTCTGGTTGCCGGGCGAATTAGCTCATTGGGAGATTGATTTCACCCGCACCTGTTTCCCGTCAGTAATCTGCACACCTGTCCTGATCATCATCTCTACCCTTCAAAAGCTCTGACCTGACTTCCATTCCCTGCCGGATCGTTAGCCATGAACAGTATGTTGTGCCTGAGTACCAGACTCCAGTTGGATAGAATTTGTTTTGTTGTTTTCATTTACGTATTGCTTGCCTTGAACTTACCTCCGTTTGTTTTGTCTTCAGTTACTCACCTGGATCATTCACTCCATTCCCGCCTGGTTGACAGAGGATTCTGCTACTACATTGGATTCACCTATTTCCTCTCATCTACTCACCACCGTTGCCCGCTACGCCATCTGGATATATCTACCTTTTCACATTTCACTGTAAATAAATACTCACCTTCTTCCTACGCTCCTTGTCCTGGTCTGCTTCTGGGTTCGATCTTGAAAGATCGTGACAGAACGATCCGGCCAGTAATGAACCCAGCGGACCTGGACTCCGTTTGCCATGCCATTACCCTGCAGGAGAAGAAATTGGGACAACACAATACGGCGCTACAGGAGATAGCGAGTTCGATCCAGAATTTATCTGCTAGCTTGACACAAGTCCAGGATCAGCTCAGTTTGCAGGTGATTCATTCACCACCGGTTTCACCCATCTCACCTGCCGTGTCTGAAGCGGTTCCATTTCATGAACCCAAGGTACCGACGCCTGATAAATATGAAGGGGATTTGGGAAAATGCCGTTCGTTTCTTATGCAGTGTGGGTTAGTGTTTGATCTACAGCCCCATTCTTACGCCACTGACAAGGCTAGGATAGCCTTGGTTATTGAACTGTTGCGTGGAAGAGCTCTGGAATGGGCTTCAGCCGTTTGGGAACGACAGGGAACCTGCACGGCTTCATATCAGGAGTTCACGGGAGAGATGAGGAAGCTTTTTGATCATCCAGTCCGAGGTAAGGACGCAGCTAAACGTTTGTTCTCTCTTCGCCAAGGAGATCGCAGTGTGGCAGATTTTATGATTGAGTTCAGGACATTGGCTGTGGAGAGTGGTTGGAATGAGGAGTCACTACAAGCGGTTTTTTACAAGGGGTTGTCAGATGAACTTAAGGATGAGCTGATTTCTTATCCAGAGCCTAGTGACTTAGACAGCTTGGTCGCTTTATCTATTCGGGTTGATAATAGAGTCCGAGAGAGAAGGAGGGAGAAGCAGTGGGGTCTATCCAATCAATCTGTAACTCGGTTACCATTCGGTTCAGGAGGTGAACCAGGACGTATTGATCGTTATTCTCCACACGGGATTAGTGGAGGAGTCTTGCCACCAGATTCTGAACCAATGCAAGTGGGGCGACACGGGCTAACTAAGGAGGAGCGCCAACGTAGACGTGAGACCAATAGCTCTTTCTACTGTGGTAGATCGGGACATTACAACTCCGCTTGTCCACAGCGCCCGTTAAACTGCCCGGCTCGCTAAATTTGGGAGGAATTTTAGCGAGCCAGTTTCAATCTCTCAAGGATCTTGTCAGACCCCGTTTTCCTGCGACCCTTATGAATAAGGATCAGAGTTTTGACCTGAACGCTTTTATCGATTCAGGTGCCGATGGCAACTTTATGGATGCCGACTTGGTGGAACAGCTGGGGCTTTCCAAGGAGCAATTGCCGGAAGCCATTGAAGCAACCACTCTGAACGGCAGTAGTCTGGCACGGATCACTATGAGGACTGAACCGGTTAAGATGTTGGTGTCGGGAAATCATTCAGAGTTTATCTCTTTCTTCATTTTGTCCTCGCCCCATGTTCCTCTGGTTCTTGGTTACCCCTGGCTGAAGGAACACAATCCCTCGTTTGATTGGGTGACAGGGAAGGTAACTAGTTGGAACATTGAGTGTCATGCTAACTGCCTTAGGACTGCCTGTTCTCCTGCTGTTTCCAGTCAGGTCAGTGACTCTGCTCCTCCTGATTTGTCCCTGGTTCCAGAAACATATCACGAGTTGGGTGAGGTATTCAGTAAACAGAAGGCTCTGTCTCTTCCTCCCCACCGACCTTATGATTGTGCGATTAATCTGTTTCCTGGATCTGCCTTTCCCAAGGGACGGTTATACAGTATCTCTCGACCGGAACGTGAGGCCTTGGAGACCTACATCAAGGAGTCTCTAGCTACAGGTCTCATTCGGCCATCGTCATCACCTTTGGGAGCAGGATTTTTTTTTGTGAGCAAGAAGGATGGTTCTCTTCGACCGTGTATTGATTATCGGGGTTTGAATGAGATTACGGTTAAGAACAAGTATCCCCTGCCCTTGATGAGCTCGGCTTTCGATTCCTTACAGGGTGCTACGGTTTTTACGAAGCTTGATTTACGTAATGCTTATCATTTGGTTCGGATCAAGGAGGGGGACGAGTGGTTGACTGGGTTCAATACTCCGATGGGACATTTTGAGTACCAGGTGATGCCGTTTGGACTGACCAACGCTCCGGCGGTGTTCCAAAGTATGGTGAATGACGTTTTGAGAGATATGATTGGTATTTTTGTGTTCGTTTACCTGGATGATATCCTCATTTTCTCAAAGGAGCTTTCTAGCCACGTTCTGCATGTCAAGCAGGTCCTGCAGCGGTTATTGGAGAACCGTCTGTTCGTGAAGGCGGAGAAGTGTGATTTTCACGCCCATACAACGTCCTTCCTCGGGTACATCATATCCAGGGGAGAGATCAAGATGGACCAAGAGAAGGTTCGGGCGGTTCGGGATTGGGTCCAGCCCGGTACAAGATTGCAGCTCCAGAGATTCCTGGGGTTTGCGAATTTTTATCGGAGGTTTATCCGTGACTACAGCCGGGTGGCTGCACCTTTAACTGCCCTGACGTCTTGCACCAGAAAGTTCTGTTGGACTCCTGAGGCAGACCGAGCATTTCTGGACTTGAAGAGCCGATTCACCAACGCCCCGATTCTCTCTCAACCTGACACTTCCCGTCAGTTCGTTGTGGAAGTGGATGCTTCTGATGTGGGTGTGGGCGCCATCCTGTCCCAGCGTAGCTCCACTGACGGTAAACTCCATCCCTGCGCTTTCTACTCTGGTCGTCTTTCTCCAGCTGAAAGAAACTACGATGTGGGTAACCGGGAGCTTCTCGCTGTGAAGCTTGCCTTGGAGGAGTGGCGGCACTGGTTGGAGGGAGCGGAGCAACCGTTTGTGGTCTGGACTGACCACAAGAATCTGGCTTACGTACAATCGGCTAAACGTCTCAACGCCCGTCAGGCTAGGTGGGCCTTGTTTTTTGGACGTTTCAATTTTTCCCTGACGTTCCGACCTGGGTCTAAGAACGGGAAGGCGGACGCCCTGTCCCGGATGTTCTCTAAGACGGAGGAGAGTGGGGTCAAGACTGAGACGATTCTTCCCCAGAATGTTGTCGTGGGAGCCGTTACATGGAGGATAGAGGAGGATGTGATGGCGGCCCTTCGGACGCAGCCCGGCCCCGGTAACGGTCCACCCGGTCGGTTGTTCGTACCCGAGTCGGTCCGTTCTGCTGTCCTTCAGTGGTCCCACGCCAGCAAGATAGCTTGTCACCCTGGCGTTGCTCGGACTATGGCACTACTGCGCAGACGTTTTTGGTGGCCTGCCATGGGAGAAGATACCCGGAGGTTTGTTGCCGCATGTCCTGTTTGTGCCCAGAACAAGAGTACCAATCGGCCCAGCTCTGGGCTTCTTCACCCCCTACCTATTCCTCGGCGACCTTGGTCGCATCTGGCCCTGGATTTTGTCACGGGATTGCCCCCTTCTGTTGGGAACACAGTCATTCTGACCATTGTGGACAGATTCAGCAAGTTTGCTCATTTTGTTCCTCTCTCCAAGCTTCCATCGGCTACGGAGACGTCCGAGATCCTGGTCAGGGAGGTTTTCAGGGTTCACGGATTGCCCAGTGACATTGTGTCTGACCGTGGTCCTCAGTTTACCTCTGCTGTCTGGAAATCCTTCTGTTTGGCCATTGGAGCTACAGTCAGTCTCACTTCTGGATTTCACCCACAATCTAATGGTCAAGCGGAGAGAGCCAACCAGAAGATGGAGTCCACGCTGCGTTGTCTTGTCTCCTCTGATCCCACCTCTTGGTCATCTCAATTACCCTGGGTTGAGTATGCCCATAATACCCTTCCTTCATCTGCCACTGGGATGTCCCCCTTCCAATGCCTTTACGGATACCAACCTCCTTTGTTTCCTTCTCAGGAGAGGGATCTCTCGGTTCCCTCTGTCCAGACCCATATTCGTCGTTGCCACCGGACCTGGCATCGGGCCAGGAAGGCTCTCCTTAGAGTTTCTGACCGGTATCAGATACAGGCGAACCGTCGCCGTATTCCTGCCCCAGCTTATACGGTTGGAGATAAGGTTTGGTTGGCTACACGGGATCTTCCTCTACGGACGGAGTCAAGGAAGTTGTCACCTAAGTTCATTGGTCCGTTTGTAGTGGAGAGAATCATAAATCCTGTGGTGGTTCGACTCAAGTTGCCTGCAACACTTAGAGTGCATCCCACTTTTCATGTCTCCTGTCTCAAGCCGGTTCACCTCAGTCCTCTGTTGCCTCCTCCTCCTCGTCCTCCTCCTCCTCGGATGATCGGAGGTGGTCCTGTCTACACGGTGCGCCGCATCATGGACTCCAGACGGCGGGGTCGAGGGTACCAGTTTCTAGTGGACTGGGAAGGATATGGTCCAGAGGAGAGGAGTTGGATTCCTCGGCGACAGATTCTGGATGACGACCTGATTCGTGACTTCTACCGCCTCCATCCTGGCGCTCCAGGTAGTCCGCCCGGTGGCGTTCGTCGGAGGGGGGGTACTGTCACGAATCCCGCTTCCTGAGTCTGGGTTTGCCTGTGTGTCTGTCCTGGAGTGTGTTTCAGGTGTCCTGGAACGCATCCTGTCTGGTTGCCGGGCGAATTAGCTCATTGGGAGATTGATTTCACCCGCACCTGTTTCCCGTCAGTAATCTGCACACCTGTCCTGATCATCATCTCTACCCTTCAAAAGCTCTGACCTGACTTCCATTCCCTGCCGGATCGTTAGCCATGAACAGTATGTTGTGCCTGAGTACCAGACTCCAGTTGGATAGAATTTGTTTTGTTGTTTTCATTTACGTATTGCTTGCCTTGAACTTACCTCCGTTTGTTTTGTCTTCAGTTACTCACCTGGATCATTCACTCCATTCCCGCCTGGTTGACAGAGGATTCTGCTACTACATTGGATTCACCTATTTCCTCTCATCTACTCACCACCGTTGCCCGCTACGCCATCTGGATATATCTACCTTTTCACATTTCACTGTAAATAAATACTCACCTTCTTCCTACGCTCCTTGTCCTGGTCTGCTTCTGGGTTCGATCTTGAAAGATCGTGACAGCAACAGTCATACCGCTCAGGAAGGAGACGCGTTCTGTCTCCTTGAGATGAACGTACTTTGGTGCAAAAACTGCAAATCAATCCCAGAACAACAGCAAAGGACCTTGTGAAGATTCTGGAGGAAACAGGTCCAACAGTATCTATATCCACAGTAAAACGCGTCCTTTATCGACATAACCTGAAAGGTTACTCAGCAAGGAAGAAGCCACTGCTCCAAAACCGCCATAGAAAAGCCAGACTACGGTTTGCAACTGCCCATGGGGACAAAGATCATGCTTTTTGGAGAAATGTCTTCTGGTCTGATGAAACAAAAATAGAACTGTTTGGCCATAATGACCAACATTATGTTTGGAGGAAAAAGGGGAAGGCTTGCAAGCCGAAGAACACCATCCCAGCCGTGAAGCACGGGGGTGGCAGCATCATGTTGTGGGGGTGCTTTGCTGCAGGAGGGACTGGTGCACTTCACAAAATAGATGGCATTATGAGGGAGTAAAATTATGTGGATATATAGAAGCAACATCTCAAGACATCAGTCAGGAAGTTAAAGCTTGGTCGCAAATGGGTCTTCCAAATGGACAATGACCCTAAGCATACTTCCAAAGTTGTGGCAAAAGGACAACAAAGTCAAGGTATTGGAGTGGCCATCACAAAGCCCTGACCTCAATCCTATAGAACATTTTTGGGCAGAACTGAAAAAGTGTGTGCGAGCAAGGAGGCCTGCATACTTGACTCAGTTACACCAGTTCTGTCAGGAGGAATGGGCCAAAAATCTCCCAAATTATTGTGGGAAGCTTGTGGAAGGCTACCCAAAACATTTGACCCAAGTTGAACAATTTAAAGGCAATGCTACCAAATACTAATTGAGTATATGTAAACTTCTGACCCACTGGGAATGTGATGAAAGAAATAAAAGCTGAAATAAATAATTCTCTCTACTATTATTCTGACATTTCACATTCTTAAAATAAAGTGGTGATCCTAACTGACCTAAGACAGGGCATAAAATGTCAAGTTTTGTGAAAAACTGAGTTTAAATGTATTTGGCTAAGGTGTATGTAAACTTCCGACTTCAACTGTATCACAGTCCATATGTGAACAGGAAACTCCTCCACTGTCTTTTACAGTACCCCCAACACATACCATCCCTACATACACCACAACACCCAGAGGAGTTTCCTGTTCCACTGCCCTAAATTGCTCAGGCCCCAAAATACCAGACAGCTGCTGCAGACAGTCAGCTCACACACACACACACACACACACACACACACACACACACACACACACACACACACACACACACACACACACACACACACACACACACACACACACACACACGGGCTTCTGGTCCCCACAGTACTAGTTAAACACGTCCACACACACACACGGGCTTCTGGTCCCCACAGTACTAGTTAAACACGTCCACACACACACACACACACACACACACACACACACACACACACACACACACACACACACACACACACACACACACACACACACACACAAAAGCATTTGGATGTGAAATCAGAGCTGAGAGGAATGGAAGGCAGTGTGGCTCCACAGATGTGAGCCTGGAACGGGTCAACATTGATGTTTAATACACAACAAATATAGAGGCTGTGAAGCAACCTTGAGATTGACCCAAAATGGACACCTATAGGGAGACTCCAGTGGATTGATATGGGATGGCATGCTGCCAGGGGTGGCGTGCATGCTGGTTTATGGGTAATATTTGTTTTTTGGCCAACCATATTCTGCACAATAAGTGCATTCTGAGCCCAGTGTGTATCAGACAGAGCAGCCACACATTGGATGTGGGGTATCAGTCAATATTGTTTGTCCTTTAAAGGCTCCTTGTGTTTCAATGGTAGTGTATTACCTCTCCTAAGGTCTTGTTACTGTGTGTGAACTGTGAATGGAGTGGGCAGTAAGGCAAAGGGGTAGCAGGGCAATAGGACAGGGGTCAGAGATTGTCATACCAGCACCTCTGTAGGAGAAGTTCCCAGCTCCCGTGACTGATCTTTTCTGCCCTGAATAACAATGATGTCAGCCTCTGGATCCACATCAAAGCTGCATATACAACATGTGCCTAAACCTCATACACATTAGTTTCATGTTTGAGCACATCTCACGGCAGCACAACATCAGGGATGGAGAAACCAGATACCAATTACATGATAGCATAGAAACCACGCATACCACACTGAAATCCGCATGGCCAGCCAAAAGCTTGGAAGAATTACTTACGTGGGGAGTATACTGTCCCAGGCTGTAGACCAAGGAGACCACCAGGCTGTAGTTTCAAGGAAACCACCATTGTCCCAGTGCCCAAGAAAACCATGTGACATGCCTAAATGACTATTGCCCTGTCGCACTCACCCCAGTCATCATGAAGTGCTTCGAGAGACTGGTCATGGCCCTCATTAAGGCCAGCACGTCATAAACACTCCAAGTTGCCTACCGCTCCAACAGATCCATGGACGATGCCATTTCCATTGTGCGGGATGGGGGGGGGGGGGACGTGAGCTCCCCTAAATGCAACAAAAGTCTAACTTTCGGGGGGTCTCAAATGTAACCATTCTCCTACAGTGGCTTGCGAAAGTATTCACCGCCCTTGGCATTTTTCCTATTTTGTTGCCTTACAACCTGGAATTAAAGTAGATTTTGGGGAAGTTTGTATCATTTGATGTACACAACATGCCTACCACTTTGAAGATGCAACATATTTTTTATTGAAAAGCAAACAACAAATAAGAAAAAAAAACTGAAAACCTGAGCATGCAGAACTATTCACCCCCCCCCCCCCCCCCCCAAAGTCAATACTTTGTAGAGCCGCCTTTTGCAGCAATTACAGCTGCAAGTCTATTGGGGTATTTCTCAAAATCTTGGCAGATCTAGCCACTGGGAATTTTGCCCATTCTTCAAGGCAAAACTGCTCCAACTCTTTACAGTTGGATGGGTTCCGCTGGTGTACAGCAATCTTTAAGTCATACCACAGATTCTCAATTGGATTGAGGTCTGGGCTTTGACTAGGCCATTCCAAGACATTTAAAAGTTTCTCCTTAAACCAGTTGAGTGTTGCTTTAGCAATATGCTTAGGGTCATTGTCCTGCTGGAAGGTGAACCTCCATCCCAGTCTCAAATCTCTGGAAGACTGAAACAGGTTTACCTCAAGAATTTCCCTGTATTTAGCGCCATCCATCATTCCTTCAATTCTGACCAGTTTCCCAGTGCATGCTGATGAAAAACATCCCCAGAGCATGATGTTGCCACCACCATGCTTCACTGTGAGGATGGTATTCTCAGGGTGATGAGATGTGTTGGGCTTGTGCCAGACATAGCATTTCCCTTGATGGCCAAAAGCTCAATTTTAGTCTCATCTGACCAGAGTACCTTCTTCCATATGTTTGGGGAGACTCCCACATGCCTTTTGGAGAACACCAAATGTGCTTTCTTATTTTTTTCTTTAAGCAGTTTCTTTTTTCTGGCCACTCTTCCATAATGCCCAGCTCTGTGGAGTGTACGGTTTAAAGTGGTCCTATGGACAGATACTTCCATCTCCGCTGTGGAGCTTTGCCGCTCCTTCAGGGTTGTCTTTAGTCTCTTTGTTGCCTCTCTGATGAATGTCCTCCTTGCCTGGTCCGTGAGTTTTGGTGGGCGGCCCTCTCTCGGCAGGTTTGTTGTGGTTCTTTCTATTTTTTAATAATGGATTTATTGGTGCTCCGTGGGATGTTTAACATTTCTGGTATTTTTTTATAACCCAACCCTGATCTGTACTTCTCCACAACTTTGTCCCTGACTTGTTTGGAGAGCTCCTTGGTCTTCATGGTGCCGCTTGCTTGGTGGTGCCCTTTGCTTAGTGGTGTTGCAGACTCTGGGGCCTTTCAGAACAGGTGTATATATACTGAGATCATGTGACAGATCATGTGACACTTTGATTGCACACAAGTGGTCTTTATTTAACAAATTATGTGACTTTTGAAGGTAATTGATTGCACCAGATCTTATTTACCACTTTTCAGTTTTGTATTTTTTGAAAGAAGTAATTTTTTTATTTCACTTCACCAATTTGGACTATATTGTGTATGTCCGTTACTTGAAATCCAAATAAAAATCCATTTAAATTACAGGTTGTAATGCAACAAAATAGGAAAAACTCCAAGTGGGATGAATACTTTTGCAAGGCACTGTATTTAAAAAAAAATGCAATTGGTAGTGCTACGGTGGTAAATATTAAAATTAAAGCTTATTCCAAATTAAACGAACACCCCCACCTCACTGTCAGGGTTTAAACCAGTGACAATTGGTACAGGTTCTTTCAATTTGGGCTCCCGAGTGGCGCAGCGGTCTAAGGCACTGCATCTCAGTGCAATAGGTGTCGTTACAGTCCCTAGTTTGAATCCAGGCTGTATCACATCTGGCTGTGATTGGGAGTCCCATAGGGTGGTACACATTTGGACCAGCGATGTCTGGGTTTGGCTGGGGTAGGCTGTCATTGTAAATAAGAATTTGTCCTTAACTGACTTGCCTAGCTAAATAAATGATAAAACAATAATTGTATTCATCTCTCAACTCTGCCTCTCTCACTGTCTGTTTTGAGCTTTCACTAGCACACTTGCAACATTGTATTGACTGTGTACATTCTGCTAGCTAACTTGCAACATTATCAACTGGGCCCTCACAGTTTCCTGTGGAGGTGAGCTCGGGACAGACAGCTGTATTTCTGCCCCAAAAATGTGTCAGCAAGATGCATCAATTAATTCAGGCTACAAAAATGTAGGCCTAATGACAATCACCGAATATCATTACACTGTTGGGTGTTTTGTAACAGATGTCTCAGTCTCTTCATCAAATGGCCATGCAATGTTTGGATGCTGGAATTATGATGTTTTCATCTTGACAATCAGATGAAAACATCATGACTGGTTGTGTTCATGACAAAATAAAAGGTAATACATGTTTACTGTTAAAATACATGTCTTTACTATTAGGCCCATAAAAAAATTGAAAGTTTCACTCCCTTACCGTTAGGCAGACGGTATCGAAGCATCAAGTCTCAGACCAAAAGGCTCAGAAACAGCTTCTATCCACAAGCCATGCTTGAAATGGACCGACCGACTGCACTGACTCTCCGCAACCTTAGCAAACATGCACACACACACACACACACACACACACACACACACACACACACACACACACACACACACACACACACACACACACACACACACACACACACACACACACACACACACACAGTTCCCACCAGCTTCTTGCCCACAAAAGTGTTACTATCCGATGTATGGGCTATTCAGGTGTTGAGCTGTATGCCTCACGGATGTGTGTTTGTAGGGCAGTAAGACATATCTCTTTGCTTTGTATAAGACTTGCCAAAGCACGACCCAGAAGACATGTACTGCCATTGAGGCTTGGTAAACAGTCATTAGCTGCGCCAAATACATGTCACATGCGCCAAATACAACAGGTGTAGATTTTACCGTGAAATACTTACTTACAAGCCCTTTCCAAACACTGCAGAGTTAAAAAGTACAAAGAATTATCTAAATAAAAAAAGGAAATAGTAACACAATAAAATTACAATAACAAGACTATATACAAGAAGTTCCGGTACCAAGTCAACGAGGTACGTAGTTGAGGTAATATGTACATGTACAGTTGAAGTCGGAAGTTTACATACACTTAGGTTGGAGTTGTGACTACGGTGGGCATTCTAGTTTCTTTATTTCTATGTTTTGTATTTCTATGTTTTGGCCGGGTATGGTTCTCAATCAGGGACAGCTGTCTATCGTTGTCACTGATTGGGAATCATACTTAGGCAACGTTTTCCAACCTGTGTTTTGTGGGTAGTTTTTTTCTGTTTTGTGTCTGCACCAAACAGAACTGTTTCGTTTTGTTCTCACTTTGTTATTTTGTTTCAGTGTTCAGTTTGAATAAATTATCATGAACACGTACAACGCTGCGCTTTGGTCCTCTTCTTCAGACGAGCGTTACAGAACTACCCACCACCAAAGGACCAAGCAGCGTGGCCAGGAGGAGCAGGGATCCTGGGCCCGGGAGAAGAGAGAGTGGAGGACATCTTGGACATGGGAGCAGGTTATGGCAGGGGACAAGACCCTGCCATGGAAACAGGCGGAAGTAGCGAGGGAGGAACAACAACGATACCAGGAGTCACGGCAACGAAGCAGGCACGAGAGGCCTTGGCTGAGTCAGGTTGGAGACCTGAGCCAACTCCTCGTGCTTACCGTAGGGAGCATGGTACTGGTCAGGCACCGTGTTATGCGGTGGAGCGCACGGTGTCTCCAGTGCGCGTGCACAGCCCGGTGCGCTACAATCCAGCTCCCCGCATCGGCCGGGCTAGAGTGGGCATCCAGCCAGGACGGATGGTGCCGGCTCAGCGCATCTGGCCGCCAGTGCGTCTCTACGGCCCAGGATATCCTGCGCCGGCTCTGCGCACTGTGTCTCCGGTGCGTCTGCACAGCCCAGTGCGTCCTGTGCCAGTGCCCCGCCTTTGCCGGGCGAAGGTAACCATCCAGCCAGGACGGGTTGTGCAGGCTCTATGCTCGAGACCTCCAGTGCGCCTCCACGGCCCAGTGTATCCGGTGCCTACTCCAAGAACCAAGCCTCCAGTATGTCTCCCCAGCCTGGTGAGTCCTGTGCCTGCTCCCAGAACCAGGCCTCCTGTATGTCTCCCCAGCCTGGTAAGCCCTGTGGCAGCTCCACGCTGTATACTCCATGTTGTATACTCCAGTGATGATCCATGTCACGAAGCCTCCAGTGATGATCCATGGCACGAAGCCTCCAGTGATGATCCATGGCACGAAGCCTCCAGCAACAATCCCCAGTCCGGAGACTCCAGCGACGGCCTCCAGTCTGGAGCCTCCAACGACGGTCTCCAGTCAGGAGCCTCCAACGACGGCCTCCAGTCTGGAGCCTGCAACGAGGGTCCCCAGTCCAGGGTCAGCGACGAGGATCCCCGC